>NW_022995772.1:138650-220502 GCF_900245975.1 Drosophila guanche
AATTGACCCAGTTCAGCGGCACCAACGTGCGACGCCCGGAGCCAACCCTCCGAAATAGGCAGGTCACAAGATAGCGATAATATAGCCATAAGCTAAGCTAAGCTATAGATATTAATATACTGAATAAAACCCCAATTGTCAGAATTAAACTAATCCTGTGTTTTTACTTGGTCGTCGAGGCAACAATACAAACTCGTTGCAACCACCCGATTTCCCGCTGAGTCAGCCCAGCACAGGTCACACGACCGGAAAAAGGTTTTGTTACAATATATTCAAAATAAATAATTAAAATAATGGAATACTTGGTTGTGTGCTCCGCTAAGGCTTGCAAAAAGCAGATCACCCACGACCAGCTGATCATCCCTTGCTGGCTCTGCGATAACGTAGTGCACGCAAAATGTATTGGGTTCTCAGGCCTCGTGGGTGACGCAATTTCGAAGCGTAATGGTCTGCATTACAGTTGCGAGGCATGTCGGTCTATCGAGAATGACATGGTCACGTTTATGAGGCAGACGCGAAAGGGCTTTAAGGAGCTGACCGTGGGCTTTAAAAAGCAGTACGATCGGCTTCTAGCCATGGAATCTCAATTCAGCAGTTTTAAAGTGCTGAATGAGTCTCCTAGGCGCAAAAAAGTCACTCCTCGTGATCTGCAAGTGCCTGTCCCTCGACCGCTCGCTGCTGATCAACTGTCTTCGTCCACTCCGATAGTGCAGCAGCTAATTTCGTTCGCTACTCCAAGGGCAACGACAACTGCTGGTGATCAAGTTTCGGCTACCGAATCGATCATCTCGGAGAACATGCAGCCAGTTAGTACTGTAGCGTCCGTGTCTGTCGAGTCCGTTCCAAAGCCCATCCCATCTATTTCGATCCCACCAGTTAATAAACGTCCCGGACCACCGGATATTGCCGTCACAGGTACCAGATCTGTGGTGCCAAAACCTCTGGTGGGAGTCCCACCAAAGCGGCAAGTTTTTAACTCTCGGCTGGCCGCTGACCTCACATCTAATGATGTAACTGCTTTTATACAAAGCAAAATAAAAGCCGTTGGCTTAAAGGTGGAGAAGTTTAATTTCTCTTATGCCAGGGAGATATCCTCTTTTAAGATTAGCGTGTCTCCAACTCATTTCGAGACCATTTGCTCTTCCAAATTTTGGCCAGAGCACCTGGTTGTGAAAGAGTTTAAGGCTAAGAAGAAAAATAGGCCCCCCATAACTCTTCCTAGTAGTGAGGCCAGTGGTCCTTCCTCCTCCGCTCCATTCTCCTCTTCCCACTGCAATTCCTTGCAGTCAAAAAACTAACATCCCTCTTTGTAGCCTATCAAAATGCTCGCGGCTTACGTAGTAAGCTGAGCACTCTATTTATGGATAGTTTCACATTGTCATCCCATGTTATTGTGTTTACCGAAACCTGGTTAAAGCCGGACATTCTTAGTTCCGAAGTTTTGGCAGATCGGTACACAACTTATAGAAATTATCGTTCGTCTCGACGTGAAGGAGGGGTTCTGATTGCAGTAAACTCTAACTTTACGTCGGAACTTTTCATAGTCCAGGTCTCACAAGACCTGGAAATCCTCTGTGTTAGACTGATTCTTCCCGGCCAGTCTATTTATGTCACTTGCTCGTATATTCCACCGACTTCGGATGTACTAATATACGAGCAGCATTTGTCTGCCTTAAAAACTGTTTCTTCCTAGCTATCTGATAAAGACCATTTAATAGTTCTTGAGGATTTCAACCTGCCAGGTACTGTCTGGTCTTCGGTTAACGAGTCAAACAACCTTGTGCCCATGTCACGACATGAGTTTATTGATGGCTTATTAGACCTGTCCATGTCTCAAGTCAACCATGTAAAAAACTCCTTGGGTCGATTGCTTGATCTGTGCTTTGTCTCGGATCCGACCGTAGCGTTGTTAACACGAGCACTCCCGCTCACTATACCTGAAGACTGCTATCATCCTACTTTCGAAGTGTCGATAGATATTGGACCTACTGTATCGGATCGTGCGGGTAGGCTATCTGAACGCGTCCGCTGCTTTCGTAAAGCACTGACGTGCACTGACGTCATTAAAGGCACAAACATTTTTTACAATATACTTGACACAAATTTTGACACGTGTGTCCCACTTTCATGTCCGACTAGATCTGCGAAACCTCCTTGGTTCACCAAAGAGTTATCCAGTCTAAAAAATCTAAAATCAAGACTATTTAAAAAATCTCAAGAAGTTGGTTCTCCCTCTTCTCTTTCTAATTACTTAATAGCTCGGTCAAACTTCACTGTTCTTAATGCTCAATGCTATAGGAACTACCTCCTTCGATGCAGGATACGTTTTTCAAAGGACCCTAAACAGTTTTACAGCTTCGTAAACAGTAAGCGTAGAACGTCCGCACATCCATCCTCGCTATCATTTTTGAATATGTCGGCAAACAATGATCAGGCAATCGCCGATCTTTTTGCACAATTTTTTCAAACCACCTATTCCCAGGAAAGCTACCCAGGTCATATGTATCCATATAGTTTACCAAGGTCGAATGGCATTTTCTGCCCTTTGTTAAATGAAGGCTCCTTACTTCATGAACTTCAATTAGTTAAGCCGGTATTTTCACCGGGCCCTGAGGGAGTTCCCGGCTGTGTACTCAGGTACTGTGCCGAGTCTCTGTGCGGACCTTTGCTTAAAATATTCACTCTATCTATCCATTCTTCTAGCTTCCCCCATCTGGAAGGAATCCTTTATAATTCCTCTCCATAAAAAAGGTAGCAAGTCTGACGCTAAAAACTATAGAGATATATATAAGTTATCCGCTATTCCTAAAATGTTCGAGAAACTTTTAACTCCGCACTTGCAGCATCTCTGCAAATCACTTATATNATCCTACTTTCGAAGTGTCGATAGATATTGGACCTACTGTATCGGATCGTGCGGGTAGGCTATCTGAACGCGTCCGCTGCTTTCGTAAAGCCGAGTTTACGAAGCTCAATAACTTAATTCGAAATTTTGATTGGTCCGCTCTGTACTTGTGCAGTGACGTCATTGAAGGCACAAACATTTTTTACAATGTACTTGACACAATTTTTGACACGTGTGTTCCACTTTCATGTCCGACTAGATCTGCGAAACCTCCTTGGTTCACCAAAGAGTTATCCAGTCTAAAAAATCTAAAATCAAGACTATTTAAAAAATGTCAAGAAGTTGGTTCTCCCTCTTCTCTTTCTAATTACTTAATAGCTCGGTCAAATTTCACTGTTCTTAATGCTCAATGCTATAGGAACTACCTCCTTCGATGCAGGATACGTTTTTCAAAGGACCCTAAACAGTTTTACAGCTTCGTAAACAGTAAGCGTAGAACGTCCGCACACCCATCCTCGCTATCATTTTTGAATATGTCGGCAAACAATGATCAGGCAATCGCCGATCTTTTTGCAAAATTTTTTCAAACAACCTATTCCCAGCAAAGCAGCAGGTCGAATGGCATTTTCTGTCCTTTGTTTAATGAAGGCTCCTTACTTCATGAACTTAAATTAGTTAAGCCGGTATTTTCACCGCGCCCTGACGGAGTTCCCGGCTGTGTACTCAGGTACTGTGCCGAGTCTCTCTGCGGACCTTTGCTTAAACTATTCACTCTATCTATCCATTCTTCTAGCTTTCCCCCCATCTGGAAGGAATCCTTTAAAATTCCTCTCCATAAGAAAGATAGCAAGTCTGACGCTAAAAACTATCTATATCTAAGTTATCC
This sequence comes from Drosophila guanche, assembly GCF_900245975.1. NCBI lineage: Eukaryota > Metazoa > Arthropoda > Insecta > Diptera > Drosophilidae > Drosophila > Drosophila guanche. The sequence goes on from NW_022995772.1 coordinate 142,382, forward strand.
GCTATTCCAAAAATGTGCGAGAAACTTTTAACTCCGCACTTGCAGCATCTCTGCAAATCACTTATATCTCCAGCACAGCACGGAATTATACGGCGACGATCAACAACCACTAATCTTTTAGAGTTCATCTCCTTTGTAATTAAAGGCTTCCAAGGTAACTTGCAGACGGATGTTATTTACACTGACTTCAGTAAGGCATTCGATTCTGTAAACCATTCTCTTATTGCACAAAAGCTCGACCTTCTAGGGTTTCCGCCCAATCTGTTGAGATGCATTTCTAGCTACCTCTGTTCTAGGTCTCAAAGGGTCCTTTTCAAAAACTCATTATCTTTACCTGTTATGGTTACTTCTGGAGTACCACAGGGTAGCCATTTAGGCCCCTTACTTTTCACACTCTTTATTAATGACCTGCCTTCTGTATTAACAAATTATCGAGTACTTATGTATGCGGATGATGTTAAACTCTGTGTCCAGTATAAGGACATTTCATTTCACTCTCGCTTGCAATCTGATCTCAATAGCTTTCAGTCATGGTGCTGTGCAAATATGTTACAACTTGATGCCTCGAAGTGCAATGTAATGACTTTTTATCGCTCCAGCCCCTTCCTGGCTCCTTACACCCTCTGCGGTAGTTCTCTTGAGAGAATTACATTGGTTAATGATCTAGGTGTTAAACTAGACCCCAAGTTAAAGTTTTCTGAACACATTTCTACCATGGTAAATAAAGCCATGGGTGTGCTTGGGTTTATAAAGAGGTGGTCAAAGGGATTTGAGGACCCCTATATAACGAAGACTCTCTATATCTCGCTTGTTCGTCCGATTTTAGGGTACGGCTCATGTGTATGGTGCCCTCAGTACAACATACATCAGGACCGTATTGAATCAGTACAGAAAAACTTTTTATTATTTGCCCTACGGGGCCTCAACTGGGATGCAACTGTGAGACTGCCATCCTACCGTAGTATACTTCTTTTAATAAATATTCCATCCTTAGTTAGTCGTAGAAAAATGCTTGGTGTAATTTTTATGCACAACTTGATCAAGGGGGATGTAGACAGCCCTGACTTGCTGAGCCGCATAAACTTTACGATTCCCATTAGACCCACTAGAAACTTTATTCCTTTGTTCCTTCCACTATGTAGATCGAATTATGCCTCACACGAACCCTTTAGGGTTTTATGTTCGGATTATAATTCCCTCTACCACATTATATCCTCAACTAACTCCCTTCCTCTTCTTAAATCTCTTATACTAGCCTACCTCTACCGTAATTAGTTTAATTTTAGTTTTGTCTTGTTTGTGATTTTGTAATTTTTGCTTGCTTAGCTATAGTAGCTCTAGTCTAGTTATGTTTAGCTCTAATTTTCCTCGAATATTAGCCTAACATCTATCTTTTCTGCATGCTTGCGACCGGTTCGGTTAATCGCGCCGCGCGTCATGCGGCAGCGCCCCTCGGTCGGTTGGGCGGGAGGAGGGCTGCGTTCTGCTGGGTTCCGCGCGTAACAGGCTTTGGCTTGGTGTCGCATGGGCCCCTTGATGGTGCAGTCATTGCATATCAACGTCCAGACAAGAAGTGCTTACAGATATAATGATGTGCGACCCTCAGAAGCCTTTGCTTTCCATTAAAATATATTAAAAATGTATGAATGCATGCAGTGCATCCCATTGGAACTAATTCCTGATAGGCTCTGCACACTGAGGGAACGTTGTGAATTTTTGAAAGATGTGAAATTCTTTTTCAGCATAGGCACCATCCATGAAAAAACGAGTGCTTCTTATTTCGTGCGGAGGAAAATTGGCTTACCTTTTATACCCGGTACTCGAAGAGTAATTACGGTATATTGTATTTGTTCGGAAAAAATACATATTCTTACTCAGCATCAATAGCCGAGTAGATTTAGCCATGTCTGTCTGTCCGTCTTGTTTGTCGGCTAGTTCTTAGAGACTATAAGAGCTAGAGCCACCAAATTTTGCCTCCAGACTGCTGTATGCTCACACTGAAACCAGTATATTTAAAAAGTTGGCCTCGCCCCCTTCCCCTTATGAAAAAAAAATCAAAAAATGCCATTCTGTAGGAAAGGACTATATCTATCAGATCCCAATTGGGGTCAGCTTGGATCATTATAGCCAGAATGAGAAATTAATTTTTAGTGACTAAACCCACCTTGTTCAGCAGCTATTTTTATACCCGGTACTCGAAGAGTTAATAGGGTATATTGTATTTAGCTAATAACGGTTGTATGTAACGCGTAGTATATATAGTATAACGTATAGTATAGTATAGTATAGCATCAATAGCCGAGTCGATTGAGCCATGTCTGTCTGTCCGTGCGTCCGTCCGTTCGTATTGTTTGTCGGCTAGTTCTGAGAGACTATTCGAGCTAGAGCCACCAAATTTTGGCTCCAGACTGTTGTATGCTCACACTGAAACCAGCGTATTTCAAAAATTAGACCCCCCCTTCCGACCACGCAAAAGGGCGAAAACCTCCCAAACCTACAATTTAGAAGATAAAATAAAACTAAAAACGCCATTTCGTAGGGAAGGACCATATCGATCACCGAATTGGGATCCGATTGGATCATTATTATAGCTACAATGCAGAAATTTATTTTGAGTGGCTAAACCCCGTCCCGCAGCTTATTTTTGTTTATTTTTCACATTCTCTCATTCACACTCTGCTTCTGCTGTGTGCGGCCACTGCCTCTGCAGCGAGTCTGCAGTGTTTGGGTCTAGGGAAGGGGAGCGAGCTAAAGGAGCGTGAGAAGTGTTGTAGATGTAGATGACAGATGAAGAAAAAATGTAAAATTTGACTAAATACCGCTAAGGTGCAGATGTGGTATTGAGTACCGGGTATAAAAGCTGTGACGCGTTAGAAGCGTCTCACACGTCCGTCCTCGTTTTAAAGAATGTCTAAGTTCATTACAACCACATGAAAGATACTTAATTATCTAAAAAAAAACGTTAGAAAATACCAGATTTTAAAAATGCTTTCAAAAACAATAATTATTTAAAATAATTGAAAGCCCTCAGTCTATCCTAAGAAGTCGGTTTGGTTCGAAGCAGAAAAAAAAGTTCGATTTTGTCGAGTAGTGTAATCGCATAGGAAACGTGCGTATTAGGAACATACCAGATGTGCGGTGGAATAACTGGGAAATTTACGGAACGTCAAAACCTTACGGACCATCCCAGAAATGTACCATCCAGAAATGGATGTTCGCGTGAAAAAGCTAATTCATATGTTTTATAAAACATTTCACATTGCAAGCCTTCGGAAAAGGCTGAAATAAAATGCAAATCCAATGTCGAAGCTAACTTTTTTTGGCAGCTAAATTGTATAATTTCATATCGGTCGTGGATATTTATGTATATTGGTGGTACCGGTCAGATATAAACAATTATTCGTGAATAAAAAAACTGATCATTTTGGCATGGGGCTGACGGGGGTGTGTTGTTTACCCAAACACACCACACACATATGTACATACAGATGGATGGGTGGAACGGGTCGAATTCGTATTCAAGTTGGCACTTAACCTTTCCCCTGCAGAATTGGCTGTCTCTGTGTCCGTTGCGCTCTTCACTTGAATCGCCAATGAGGCAAAAGTGCCATCATATGAATTAATGAGCAGACGCCTTGGAACAGCATTGTTGTGAAGATGGAGAGAAGAATGGCACTACTGAGTATGATAATCTGCAGGCCTTTTTGCATTCCCTTTCTCCTTTCACTTTAGGTGTTCGAAATATTCATTGCATACATATGTCTCTCACGTAGTGTATCTCCCAGGTGTGCATGTGTGTGTGTGTGTGAGAGAATGGGTGGTGGCATAATGCTGCAGCAATATTCCCTCTTTTCGACCAGAAAATCACTTAACCATCCTCTGGCCTCTCTGTCATTTGGTCAAAATGGCTGCAAGATGATGTCTAATCAGCTTCATCATTTGTGGGAGGAGGACGTCACAGTTGGACCTAACGTTTCTAGTGGCAGTGACTAAGAGAGCGACTGAAAGTGCGAAGCATGGCAATTAAAAACGCTCCGAAAATTATGCAACTAGTTGAACCAGCATAATTGACATAATTTAATGGATAATATCGAAGAGTTCTAAATATTATTCCAGATCAATATTAAATCCGCTTCTTGTAATTATTTACTCAATTTTTTCTCAATTATTTACAAAAATAAATACTGTTAACCTTTTAAAATATAAGAAGAAAACGAGAAGGGACGTGTGAGACGCTTCTTACGCGTCACAACTTTTATACCCGGCACTCAGTACTACATGTGCACCTTAGCGGTGACTTGTCAAGTTTTACATATTTTTCATCTGTCATCTACATCTACAACACACCAACACGCTCCTTTAGCTCGTCCCCCTTCCCTGCAGAGTTATGTCAGAGGCAGGGAAGCGGCAGAGGTCGCATACTGCAGAAGCAGAATGTGAATGAGAGAATGTGAAAAAAAACAACAAAAGCTGCGGGACAGGGTGGGTTTAGCCACTCCAATCGGATCCCAATTTAGTGATCTGATATAGTCTTTTCCTACGGAATGGCGTTTTAGTTTTCTTTTATCTTCGAAATTTTAGATTTGGGAGGTTTTCGCTTTTTTGCGGGGGCGGAAGGGGGCGTGGCTCATTTTTGAAATGCACTTGTAACAGACACTTCAGAGTACTGTCGTCCCACATGGCTCACGAGCAAAGCGATCCTCCCAGTGACCTCGTTCGCATGATAGCCAGCGCAAGCGAGAGGTCGCTACCAGACTCGTTACTCCCCAAGAGCACCAACGTGCCCTGATACACAGACGACTTAAACCGTTTTGTAAGCAGATTTACGGATACATGCAATAAAGCCTTCAAGTCTGCGTGGCCCTCCATTAAAGCTAGATGGAGAAAGAAACAAAGAAAATTTATATCCGATGTAAAAGCTGCAGGGCTAGCTTCAATAAAGCCCAAAGCAGCAACAAGGACGAACTATAGGCAGACTACGAAATCAGCCTTTCCCTTTATAAAAAAGAAACCAGAAAAAAGAACGGAAAGAACGAAAAGAGCCTCCTGTCAAAAATTCTGTACGGAAACATCCTACTCGATATTCACTTCCCAAGCCGCAAATCAACCGAACCAACAGAAAGCCTAAGTGAAAGCAAAGACACCAAAGATGTTGAATGGTGAACAGTTTCAAACCGTTCAAATCGCCAGATCTAAAAAAGTCGTCCAATCCCAGCACAGAAACCTGGAGATAACCCAATCAACTGGCTACAATGTATTTTCATAAAGATACTAAAAGTGGGTAAAATTCCTCAAGCTTTTCTCAAGGCAAAAATTGTTTTAGTCCCAAAACGGGAAAAGCCACACGTGTTTTTCAATGGAGATATCAAGCGACAGCCACATCAATACTGCTCTACGGAGTCACAGAATGGTCACCGACGCAGTCAAAAAAGAATATCACTGGCTAAAGTCCAGTGTCGCTCTCCGCCCTCGAATCACTCGAAAGACGTGTCCTAAAATCACAAAGAAGCGCCATGAGCTATGCAAACTCAATAGGGATAGGTGTAGCGTACTCATTCGTTCCCTCACAGTTCATTGGCTAATAGGCAACCATTTAAATAGGCTTGGTGCTCGCCATAACGTCTTCTTTCTCACTTGTAGAGATGAGGACTAGGAGAAGAACACCAGTTTTACTCTTGTCTGGCTCTCAGTAGGAGGAAGCTACGATATCTGGGCTCACCTTTTCTAAACGACATTTTAGAGATGGCTACTATAGGTCCCAGGATGGTTGCAAACTATGTAAGGACATCAGGATGGGACTGCTGACTCCGTGCAAGCTAAATCACAATCCGCCGAAACGTCCTAAGTATGTCGGGATCGTGACAACCCCGACAACCGAAAAAATTTATAAACCTCACATATCATATGACATTGATTGAATTTTTGGTACATATGTATGTCTAAATGCTTTCGATATGTCGCCCTATGTATGTATGTATGTATGTACATACATATGTATATTGATGTGTATGCATTTCAGTGGTGGAATTGGCCAAGTGACGAGACGTAATCGTCCAGACTTATTTTACCTACAGTATAGTCACGCCTACACTCTCCTCCACCACTAACACTCAAATACAATGCGTGAAAAGGGAGGATACTGCATGAGATTCATGCATAAAATTATAATAAATCATGGAACGCAATAAATATGGAATTCAGTGAGTAAAGGGGAGAGAAGAGTTCAGGGCATATTGAACAGCGCCTGCCCTGCCCTGCCCATGTGCGTCATGGGCGTCGATAAGCTGCCCGAAAAGCGGCTAAACATAATCGAAAACGCGTTCTGGTTCTGCGTGGTTTTGCCCTTGCCACCAGTATCCTTTTTGGAACCCATTCCCCAAACTTCGTCCTTCTGCGTTTTTGTATTTAAATATAAATGAAAATGTTTTGCAGACTTATTGCGGCATATTTTGACGCAGCCCAGGGGTTGTCAAACTGGTGAAAGTTGGCAGAAAGAGGCAGGGAGGGTAGGGAAGGCTGCTGCCTTCTCCATTTGGCTTTCCCTTTGATAAAATCACGTACAGCTTCCTGAGGCACTGTGGCACTCTCTCCAAAAAAGGCTCATGTCTCAATTTTTGCGCCAGCATCACAAGGAAGGAAGCGTTTGCCTCTTTTTCTGTTGTCTGTGTGTCGTGCCTCAAGTGTCGTTGTGGCTGTCGCTGCTCCTGTTGCTGTTGTTTTCGATGCGTCACCTAGAGCTCAGCTCCACATCCTCCGAACCATTGTAGCACTTGAGATGGTTCTGAAGTGTTAAGATATAAGCAGTTTATACGACTTTATAAAGTCACATGTGTCATGGCAGCAGGCAGCGGCAACCAGGCACCGCTCGAGCGTTTTCAATGTATTCGAAGAAGAGTTTTGCCAGCCACTTCATGGATGTTTAGCCCTGCCCTACCCCATACTCCCATGCTCCCGCGCCCTTCTACCGCTTATTGAAAATGACGCTAAGTAAGTTCAATTTCATGCCTGACTGCAACCAGGTGAGGTCTGACCGGACTGGCGGTAGATTTTAAAGCTTTTGAACGGTTGGACAGCAGCAGTGTTTAGGAGCAGGAAAACTGTGAAATTGAGTCAGAATGCAGTAATTTCGAGTGGCAATGTTACCGAATGCCCAATCTTCCGGAAATAATCCAAGGATAAGCAAATCTAAGAACAAAATTGAAGAACATTTAAAAAAAATAATATTTAACACTTGTAACAGTGTGAGCACACAGAAGTATGGATGCAAAATTTGGTGGCTCTAGCTTTAATAGTCTCTGAGATCCAGGCGCTCAAGAAGACGGACGGACAGACGGACATACGGACAGACCGACATAGACTCGGCTAATGATGCTGATCAAGAATATATATACTTTATGGGGTCGGAAACGTTTCCTTCTGTGCGTTACATACAACCGTTATTCGCACAAATACAATATACCCTATTTTCTCTTCGAGTACCGGTTATAAAAACTGTACGCAGAAACGGTTGTAACGGTTGTATACATCTATCTTACATATGTTTGTAGTGAACTTAGCCATTCCACTATGGGTAAAAAGACAGTTTTTTTACCATTAATTCAAATAATTTTCGGAAAAAATATTTAGTCATTTAGACCCCGCCTACCTCCCGCAGCCAACCGAACTGGATCCCATTTACGTCGTATTTATTATAAAACAAATATATATTCAAAGGATAAATTATGATGAAAGATCCTTTAAAACATTTTGGAACTTAAAAAAAATATATTTGATTGACTTGTTTAACTAAGCAATAAATTGGATAATTTTCTTTTGAATTATAACAGTTTCATCTTTAGTTAGTCAGTTTTTGTCAATACTCTTTAAACCCTAACATTTGATTGCGTCTGCTTCACGATTGGTGTTGGCCCAGAACACCACCAGCTATGTATGAGTGAACTCATAAGCATCAGCAAAATTTAAAATTTTTCAAAAAGGGGATAAAACGGGAAAAAAGCATTAACTCCACGTGTTTCTATAAAATTTGGTTAATTACACGTAACTTGAACCTCTGTGCAGTGGTGTGCTGTGCAAAAGTAATATTCCACAGAAAACACGTGCAATTGTTAGTACCAATCTAAAAAGACACACGAACAAAACATTGGACAATTATATAACTACACAAAACTATACAAAAAGTGTATTAAAAATTAATTTAAATACCTCGACCTGTTATTTTAATTGTTTACTTGTATATAAACATTGTAATCGAGCTACATTTACAGCTGCAAGTTGCTCAAGTCAAAGCATCTCAAAATCAGCCGACTTTGAAAGCGCGCAAAACACATATGGTACTAGGTAAAAATCTTCTAAGCCCAGATTTGTTCTATCTAGATATTTAGGAATCAGAAAACTTAAGTCGCATTCAAACATTTTACCCAAAAAAATTTACATAAATTCCAAAAATTCGGGCTTTTTACCCATACTGCATTCTATAAAGCTGATGCATGCGTCTATGTATAATGTAAACCCAAACACTTTGTGGTTTTAGCTTTCCGCTGTGCTCGGCGATGGGTGAAAAGTTAAACAAGTCGCAGGTTTTGTGAGTTACCTTTGCCATTTCGCATAATGAAGCAAAATAACGGATCCAGCCACCAGTCCAACATGCCGCCTCGGGGAGAGAACACCTAGGTATACCGATGCGTACGTACATATGTGTATGCACATATATGTACATATATCCATATCTAGCCAAAGTTAAACAAATTTAAGTACTTTTATGCGCAATAGGAGCCACCTGATGGAAATCTTTTCTTTGAAAAGAGATAAAGATGAAGACAGATAAAGAGAGAGTCCCCTTCTGCTGCTGCAGGCACACGCTTTTATCTACAATCTGCACATCTGACTAAATGCATTTTTTCATTATGCATATGTGTGTGTGCCAAGTGTATGTGTGCGTCGTCTTTCGTAGTAGCGAGCTTTGTGCGATTTATGAATTCACTTGTTTGCTGCTTTTATTATTTCGTTTTTGGAATGGAATGGAATGAATGAATGAAGTCAACTTGCAAAACACACCAATCCACTACGTTTGAGTACGAAAAGAAGATGGAAGAGACATGGAAAATCCTTACAAATGCTGTTGCCCCAGACATATTTATGTATGAACAGTGGGAGATGAAGGAAATAAAGAAGGCAAGAGCGATTCCACTGCAATACCAACCAATGCAGAAAGAACCCCCCATGATTCGCTTCTTTTTCTGCTGCAATGAGAGCCAAAATCCATGGCTTCTTGATTTTTTTTTTAATTGGTGCATAAATAACATGAAATGAAGTGTCGGAATGATGCTTTAGTACTTATAAGTAATAATAAATCAATTAATGAATCAATAAATAGTAGCGGGTTAATAAGCAAAACAATAAAAAAATAATAGATAACTTGGATTAAATAAAATAATAAAGACTTTAAATAAATGAAATAGTTAAAAAATAATACAAAAATAAAGGACAAATTTGGCAGAATGATATAAAAAATTAATACAAAAAAAATCAAGAAATGGTTTAAAAAAATGTACAAATTAGTTAATATATTTGCTACTCTTTACACGTTCTATAAAGTAATAATGGAAAATGGTAATACATAAACAATCAAATATATACATTCAGAATATATGGGCAACAAAAATATACAAATTTAAATTCAAAATCAATGAAAATGCATTTTTATGCCAAATTGTAAAAAAAAATTCGCCATATTTTTGTTTTAAATGTTTCTACCCATACAAATATTTCCCATTTTAAGCACCCTACCATAGCGCATTCACTCAACCGCATATCTGTAGCGAACTCTGAACGTGGAGATTGGCAGATTGCTTGGCACTGATAAATGACTGCTCATGTCTTTGAGGACGTTTCCCCCCGGTAGCAACCACTCACCCCGCATTTCGGCCACGTCAGTGCATTACCAACGCGGCAAGGTACGCTCCACTTACAACACCCCCGTTTTGCATTGCGTATCATATTAGTTGGATTTCTTGCTTACAATACTCTCATTTCGCTCTGTGCATGTGCGTCTGTATGCCTGTGTGCGTGTGTGCGTGGGTGCTACTCTTCGTACTGTTTGCGAGGCTTTAATTGAAATGCCTCTCAGACTAACGAGTGACTTGAGTTGCACTCGTTTTGTTTTGACATAATTTCCACTTGCCTGAAAAGTGCCTGCATTATGCATTGAAAGAGTTAGGATGTAGAGGGGATGGGCTCACTGGCTATGGTTTCTTTTGAGCACATTGCATTGCATATAGACAGGATTTATCTAGTGAGTATTTACAGAGAGATGGATTGCCAGTTGTGTGCCATGTGTGTGCCTGGTACACAAACATACATACGTAATGCCAAATCGAAATGGATACATGATCAATTGGTGTTTATTAAAGGGGAAAGTTTATTGAGAGGAAACCTCAATTTCCCTATGCTACCATTATTGAGTCTGCACCAGTGTCACTCAATTTTTACCATGAGAAAAGTCACTCACAGAGGCCCACAAATAACCACATAGTCGACTCATCTCTGGGCATTTTCCACTATATATGTATGTACAGACGCCGATACAATACACTTCCTGTCATGCAGAGTCATGCACTTAGCATTGAGTTTTGCCTATCAATTGCGTCCACTGGCGTCACCACTATGTGGCAATGAGGCTGCAACTTCTTTCAGCCACTGTTTAAAATCAATTTCATCAACTCTACCAAAAAGCAAAAGTCATGACAGACAAGCAACAACCAACTAACAACTAACCAACTAACTCTCAAGAGTGATAATCATGCGAATGGTTAAGTTAATGCCGTCTCCAATATCAAATTGCCCAAGAAAAAAGCAGCCAAACGCAGCAAAAATATGAGAAGAAAAAGAAACACAAACAGAGTTCATAATTTTATGGCCATGCCATTATTGGGAATTGCTTTCGGGTTTGAGTGGAATTTTTTGTTGTTGCGTGAGTTTGAGCTTTTGTGTGCGTTCTAAGTTTAAGTGATTTGACACCTCGCAACGTACCAACGGCTTCACTTGTGCTTTGTCATTTTCACACCCAAAAAAAAAGAAAAAATAAATACAAAAGAAAATGTTAATGCAGTGGTTGGTTTTTATGTTTGAAGAAGGAATTATGTATTTTTTTGTTGTAGGATAATTTTTTTTTTTCGCTTATCTGCATTCTAGTTCAATGCATCAGGGATGGGATGAATGCACATTATGCTCAGCAAATCAATGAAAATCAGCGTAGTGATGTTTTAAATAAGGTTAAATGGCAGGGTAATTGACCTTCCAACACCCATCACATCACGCTGCGCAACATTTTACATCAAGCCGATGCTTCAGGTCCGAGAATTGTGAGTCGTATTTGTGGACAATACACAGATAACACACTACCATACAAAATTATTCCGATTCACACCAAACCAACTTGATAAAATTGGGGATTTAAACATGCTTTATGAAAAATTATTTTGGAGCTCCATAGATTTTAATCAGCAATCTCTTAAACGACGCCAAATAAATGCATCTATACAGAATATACGAGGAGGGATGCGTGAGACGCTTCCTACGCGTCACTACGTTTTACCCGGTACTCAGTCAGTATATTTTTAAAATATTTTCTACATGTCATCTTCTCACGCCAACCCGCTCTTTTAGCTCGCCCCCCTACCCAAGAGGGGTAGCATACTGCACGAAGGAGAGTGTGGAATGAGAGAATGTGCAAAAACTAAACAATGCTGCTGGAAGAAGTAAGGGTAGCCACTGCAAACTATTTTCCCATTCTGGCTATAATAATGATTTAATCGGATCCCAATTAGGTGATCTGATAGATGACGTCATTCCCTACGGTGTGTTACATATATCCAATTTTTGTGCACAAATATAATATACACTATTTACTCATCGAGTACAGGGTCTAAAAACTTTAAACAATAAAACAATTGGCTGATAAGCTTTTTAAGTGTCAAAATTAAGTAGTCAGCTATTTACTTCACTGACAATATCCTTGTTCCCACTGACCGCTCTAACTAATCTCTGTCTAAAAAAAATCCTACTTAATATCCATAATTTCTATAAATTCCCATAAAATTCCCCACTCTTCAAGTTTAGTTTTGTTATCAATGTAGCATGGAAAATTTCATTTCCATAGCATCATCCATATAAAACAACAAAAATATATGTTAATAAATGAATGTTTTAACTTTTGAACTTGCAATATGACGAAATTCAATCCATTAAATGATCGATCAAGTCACAAGTCACCAAAAGTGGAGTCTCTGCATAAACTGAGTTCCAGCTCCATTGAATCCATCGGATCGCATACAGAAGCTAGAGTGAATTTGAATAGGGAGGTCCTCAAGACGCTGATGGGTTCGGAGATTCAGTACCGCATGGATATGGTTTCGCATGAGATTCTGTTAATGAAAAACACCTTGGAGAACTATAAACAAAACATGGCACAAATAAACGAAGATATAGCTGATATATATTTGAGCATGTATCAGATCTTCATACGATTTGAAAAGGACGATAGAAGGAGGTCTAAATCAAGCAAGAAGGAACGTGTGAAGGTAGAGGAAGCCTTAGAAGTCCCAGTAAAATCATCAGATATGCACGTAGAAACCTCCGAAGTTCCAGAAGAATTGCAGCCACAGTGGGAGGATCCATCGAAACCCTCAACATCTGTCAATCCTCGTCATCAAGGTGGACAATCTGAGTCTGTGGGGGTGCTAATTAAACGTTCGCCATGCGAAACGCAGATGGATAGTCATGCAAAACGACAGTTCCTTAAAAATATGTTCTTGCTCAAGAAATCGGAAGTTACCATCCATCTAAATCGACATAATGTGTACTTCCCAGAGCTTCTAAGAGTGCTAAATGACATCAAAGAACCTGAAAAGACCACCACTTCAATATTATCATCAGAAACTCTCCTTCAATAAAAAAAATTACACAAGTACAGTTCAAAGTGAGATTACCTGCCACAGATAGCCGTAGTATTTTTTTTTTTTGCTCCTCACTTTGCTTTATTTTGTTTCAATTTCTCTGTAAACAAAACAAAGTGCAAATTTATGTGGTAAACCACTTGAAAAATGAACCTTTTTTGCGAAAGAGAAGCACCAGCAGGAGGAGGAGCAAACCTTTGATTGTTACTTGAACCGTATCTGCAGGTGTAGCTGTATCTGTATCTGTAACCCCAGGTGCTCCCACTCAATTTGAATCTGAATACGTAGCTCTATTGTGTTGTGTGAATGAATGTAAATGTGTGGCAAAGTGGCAAGTCGGATGGCCTCTTCCATTCCATTAGCATCAAGTATATTTTTAAAGTAACATTTTTAAAGTCGATATTTGCATTTGGTTTGCGCACTATCATGGGATTTGGATAAGGTAAACATATTGAAATATTCCACCTCTAAGTGTTGAGATTCTGCCACAGTTATGTTTATGGCTCTAGCTCGTATATCTCATCTCATGATTGCATTTATCCAACCATTTCTTTGTGTAGATTTTAAGCCCTAATCGGGGTTATTATATGATGCCGCACACACACAATCCTTTGTTACTAAAAATAAAAACTTTTTAATTGATTGTGTGGCAAACGTTTAAACGAGATTAATTGATGAAATGGACTCGCCTGACTCTCTCTGATGTCACAGACACTTCAAAATTCTCCGTCTATTGGACCCCATTGTGTGCTATCTTTTTTTTCTTGTTTCTTACAAGTTGTGCACTCAAAATAATAGACCAGAGCAAAATAGCACACAGTAATACACACAATAATAGACCAACGAATGGTGGGTGTAGGGTGGAGGAGTAGTTTGTGTTTGTGAATCTCTCTCTCTCTCTCTCTCTCTCTGACTGCAGTCATCTCTCTGTTGTCTGTGCTCAGTGTAATGGGCAGCGCTTACTCAATTTTTATTACGTAGCAAACGTATTTCTTTTATGGCCCGTAGGTTATTTGTGTGTGTGTGTGTGTTTTGTAAAGGAGAGAAAGAATTCCTGAAAGAAAGATATATATCCGTGACACAATAAACGAAGTTCGTTTCCTGAGTGACCATTTTACTGCGAGGCCTTTCTTTTCCACCAGTCGAGATGTAGCATCCCTTCTAAGTAAATATTCGCACACAAATATGAAGAAGTATAGTAGTATGATGGGGGGGCTTTGCTTTTAATTGCTTTCAAGTAAACATAGAATGACAGCAGCCCCCGCTTTATGCACAAAATGGGAACATAAATATAATTGCCTGGTTGGTAAGGGTTTCTGGTAGGGTTTTGTGGGGTTTGTGGGTTTTGGCTTTAACATTAACAAACCCAAGCCTTTTGTGCGTGTGTTGCCTTTGCTTGGCAGTTTACGTATTTACAACTCCCTCCACATCTCTCCCGCCCTACTCATTTTGTTAATTTGACTTTTACACTCTTCAGAATTTTTTTTTGCCTACTTAAAAAACCCTAACTTTTGCGCTCTATAGTTGTCATATTTCCGTAAAACCCCCACACACCCCACACAGTTTGAAGGATTTACTGTTGTTTTTCTTTGTGTGTAAATTGATAGCAAAGCCGTCCAAGGCTATAGCTGGCCAGTGGCAGCTGCATTAGGCCATAACTTTGATAAAAAGTAAACAGTTAACATTTTATGGTATCATCCCCTGCCCCGCCGCAACATTCGACGACTGTTTTAAATAATTATTTAACATTTTACATTGTTAAGCTCGCTCTCGTTTCTCCCTTCTGTCATTGTTGGCGTGCATAGGGTTGTAGAGAGGGGTCCGGGGCAGAGGCAGCGTTTATTTGTTGTAAAGATTCGCGCGATTTGCATTTGTGCCAAAACGATTCATGTGTTCGCCAGACCAGAAGCAGATGTTGACAATATTCCCCCCAAAACCATTCCACGCAGGACTCTTGGATTCAATTTGTACAATTGGCGGGGAAGGGCACGTGCCGTGGATAGGCATTGATAAAATGCTTTGAAGTGCGCCCAAACTTTTTTGTATAATTCACATAAATTAAAACACAAACTAAGCAGGTCGGGCTAAAAATATCCTTAAAACCATACAACAAAATTATCAGAATAAAAGCAATGCCCTACCTAAAGAGAAAATCAAATGAACCGCCGCTTCAGTCTCTGGCTGTGACCACGGAATCCATACGTGTGGGACAATTGAGTGCCCCCAACATCATAGATCGTGGCTTGCGGCCCAAGTTCTCAAAGCTGCCCAGCGGACAGGATATTAATAGAACTCGATATCGGTTGACGAAGGATGAGAAGACCATGTGGGTTGGTGTAGTTGGTGTAATTGGTGTAGAAAAGAAACACATGCAACAAATGAGCAAGGATATGGATAATTATTTCAATCCCAAGTTAACCGATAATGGGAAAGATCTTCAAAAAGCTGAGCCAAGAAATAAGGATAAGGATATCGATAAAAAAGTATTTAAAGCGCCGAAACTTGCCACAATACAGGAAGAAGCACTAGAGGAAAACATTGATTGCTTTGGGTTGCTTAAGCCTTTAGAGTTTATCAATACTGTGGAGTTGCAGAGTGGTGCTAAAACCGCCAATGCTCTCAGAAAGAGCCTGCGATGGCTGCAGGAAGCCACAAGACCTGGCACTGTTCAGACCATTGATAATGTCAAAAACTTACATCGCTCAGCAACTCGCGTATGTGGCACATCCACATATAGGACCAAGAAAGAAATTGGTGTTCTCAGCAAGAAGAAAATGCAATTGAACCCCAAGGCGGAATTAATGAAGGAAAAAACTGAACGCATGGAGGCAGTTGTGAATGAAATGAAAATGTATCAGGACAAACAAAATGCCGATAAAAATACCGAAAAAGATGCCAATAATAATCCAGAAAAATATTTCCAACTGGAACAAGAACATAGCTCAAACAAAGATCACAGCTACAATGGTGCCATAGAAGGTTTATATGAAATTACTAGCAACGCTGGAGGGCCTCAGAACGCCGAAATTTCCTTGCAGGAATTTGAACAAAATGAGCGAAATTATATGAGCAGAATTGTAATCAACTCCCAAATCCTAAATTCTAGTGATAGAAACAACAATTCAATTGAAGAGTGTTCAGTTATATATAAAAGGGATAATTTTTTGCAGAATACAGAATCCACAACGACTCAATCGGAAAACTATTTTGGCCTGGGGAATAAGAAACACAGCAGGAAGCATGAGCAGAGCCGTTCAAAGGTAAATTCTTGTTCTACAAGAAAAAATTCCAACAGTTAAATTCTTTGTCCTCAGTACAACGAAATTAAAAAAATATACACAAATCAGCAGCTTGCTAGATTTCAATCACTATCTAAATCCAAAAAAGCTCAGCCCAAAGATTTTAACATGAACAAATACTTGAAGCCTTTTAAAACCATGAAAAACATTCAGCCCATCTCCTTGGATACTCTAACAAAAGCTAAAGACAATGTTCAGCTGATCAAAGCTTCGTTTCAGTTGCCAAAGCTCTCCAAATGCAATGGGAAATACAATTCTCTAACGTTATTCCATTCAAAAAGCACTGTGCAGTATTTGGTGTGGGCTCCAACCTTATGCCTAATTACCATTTTTTTTTTGGCATTCGTACTCTTTTTGCGCTTTGTATTTGTGAAACCAGCACCAACATTTTGGGAACTCTTACTGAAATATCTAATCCAAAAGTTGAGGGTATTTTGTTTTATTTCAAACATCTGACAGCTCAAAGCAAGCCTTGACCCAACATTCTCTAAGTTTTATGGCGTCTATTCTTAACCAACATCATATCCCATAAATCTCCCAAATGTAAGTTAAATATTTTTGCAATTTTTAAATATTAATTTAAATGTTTATCCATGGCTGAAGCTTACTTTGCTGTACTACGCCGACAATCGCAACCTAATCGTATGCTAACAAACGAAACCAAGAGACCCGAGACCCTCACTTTTCTCGCCAAAGTTCCAGAAAATGCAGTGAAACAACCTGAGGGCAAGGGAAAATACGAAAAGCTAATTCCTGAAGAAACCTGTAATAGATCTACTATGAAGAATACAAATGAGAACAGTCCCAGCGGCTCCAAAACACCCAGCGAAGCCATGTTAATGGTAATTTAAATCTATCTTCCTCGCAAATGAAAATAAAATCTTTTGATTTGGATTTTTTTCATCCACAGGCCAAGCCAAATTCACAGCTCCTGCTGGTAAGTTTACCAGCACCCGAAACAGGAGAAGCGCTGCACAGCAAATTGTTAGACCCTTATTTGATTCGAGCATTCAAAGGCGAAAAACTTCGGCATAAAAAATCCAAATCAAAGCATAGAGGTTCATATGTTCACGGCTTAACCCGAAAAGACAAGTTAATGTCCGCATTGGGTGTAGTTTTATTCATTCTATTCATTCTATTTATGACTCAATGGACACCAAGACCACTAACTTCACACTTTGGGTAGTCAGCTTTCGAATTTTTATTCAATAAGTTATAGAAAATATTTGTTTATATTTTATATTTAGTTTAAATTTTGCCATATTATTAATATTGGTGCAAAAAGGTTTGCCAAAGAAATGCTGCTAATATATTTAGTAACCTTTTTACCTTTTCCCTGAATGGGTTGCCACGTCTTTTACTTCTCCAAATGGAGATGAAGATGGAGCTGACTGGTGGCTGCCAATCGCGCCAGTCAACATCAGCAAATGCAAATTTAATGGTCTATGAAAAAGGTAGACCAGGCAAATGCTTTTAACCACATCCGTTGCTATTAGCAGGGCTGGGAAAGATTGAGAGAAGGGAGTGGCAGGGGCAAAAACGTTTGAATAACAATGGAAATAACACTGAAAAATCAATGCGCATTAGTGGTCGGTGTTTATTTCATCTTATTCTGCTAGCGAGAGAAATTGGCAGAGCAGTTCCATTTTACGCTGAATTTTACATTAGCTCCAGGGAATAGCCAGAACTGTGGCACATTTGTGCAGAAAAATCAATTGCTTGGCTCTAAGATATCACCACTAAAAATCTGTGACCCAGTGAAGATTAGAACTCCATCAAATATTTTAGATTTGTGTGCTTATTTTTGTGTTACAGCAACAAAGATACTCGTTTATTGTGGTGTTGCTGTTTCGAATAACACTTTTCCCGCAGACAAATATGAGCTATGGAACCAACACTGACTCTACAACTAAGAGCTGTAGATACAGAGCTAGAGAAAAAAAGCGAGAGAGAAGAGAGATAGCGAGAGAGAGGTACGTAGACAGTGAGTGCACATAAATATGCAAATACGAAATGGAACTGAAAATACAATCAAATTACTGGCAAAATTCGTCTAGCCGAACCCTCTCTGAGGATGCAGGCTAGGCAATGGGGACTGTATTATCCCAGACATGGTAATGTATTGCCTCTTGCTTTGATCGCGTTCATTGCCTTCCCGATCTCAAATCGGGGGAACTGAAGCAATGTCATAGCTAGAGGCAGGTAGGCACAAAATGCTGGGGGTGGTTCCCCCGCAAAATAATAGCCACATGGACTTTCGGGCCAACAATGGAGCGGATGACGTTTGAAACTCGGGTTGGGATGTCAACCCAAACGTCGGTGCAGAGAGAGACTGCTACCACCGCTCCTGTCGGTTGTAAAGCGACTGGAACACAATAATCAACTCACTACAGGCTGATCCGTACTGATGCCGTCGTCGTTAAAAACTCGAATCTGCAAAGCGTGCTATCCATTAGACATTAGACCCATTAGTGGGATCCGCACTTCACTCATTAGTAGATGTCATCGAGAAAGCCCTTCACAAAGTGAGATATTCGGGGATATATCCGGAGCATTTAATAACGTGGCCACAGGCACAATCATGGCACTCCTAGAAGCGACCAACATCCACCCAGCAATAAACATATGGATTATTAAGCTCCTAAGTTGTAGACGGGTTCACTCAGGGGGCCCACAGAGGCACACTGCAAGGTGGAGTCCTGTCTCCCCGCCTATGGAATCTGGTGCACGACCTCATCCAGTATGACTCAGTATCAACGACGACCACACGCTTCCAGAATAGTTCAATTGGCAGAGACATGATCAGTTTTACTGATCACATTACTCGACAAAATCAAACTTTTTCTTTCCGCTTGGAACTAAACCGACTTTTCCTAATATACTGTTTTTTTCCTATGGCAGAACTGGTAACGGGTTTAGAAGTAGCTGTTCTTTTTTACACATAAATTAAGTATCTTACAACTGGTTGTAGTGAACTTAGCCATGCTATAAAGCTGATAAATGCATCTATAATGAATACCTAAATCCTGAGTCCACTATTTTTGTATGCACAGTTGCATTCATTGGGCGTCGTTTAACGTACTGCGCATCAAAATTTATGGAGAGTCGGCTGAGCTAAAAATGTTCATTCAAATAATATACCTTTACATATCAAAATAGAGGACACAGGATTACTTTTTTTCGACTTTTCCTGAGTTTTTAAGGTACAAATTTGTAAAAAATACCTCACAAAAATCAACATTTTTGCATTTTTTCAAACGGTAAGCTAAAAGCAGAAGGTGTTTAGGTATACATTATAGATACATTTATCAGCTTTATGGAACCAGATGTAAGATAACTAAGTTGTGTGAAAAGAAGCGCTACCTCTAGCGTGGTGTAAGTTACTGGACCGACGCAGCTTGTTTCAGGCGGAAGTTTTCGGCATCAAGAAATCAGCATGTCGCACAGCACATAGCAAGAGCCCACGATGCGGGCAACATATTCGATAAGATCCATTCAGTCGTCCGCGGTCAGTCCCAGAAGCGTCCTGCCGAGCATGGAGTCACCCTAAGAACGACAAGGTCAGTGCGGATCTACTTGGTTCCCAGTCGCATCGAAGGAAACGAGGCATCGGACGCAATAGCTAAGAAGGGGTCGGACTAGCGAATGACAGACTCAAGAGCGTGCCGGTCTCTCTTAGATCACTACAAAGCGACCTAGAAAAGCAGGCCGGATTACAGAGCAATAACACGTGGAGCAGTACCACCACCTTCAGAACCGCGAAAACCATGTGCAATGAACGCCATCAGCTCAACCACTACCCAGTGCACCTCACACGAAAGGACTGCAGACTAGTAGTGGGAATCCTCACAAGCAACCAAACTAGGCATCACCAGCCGAGACAGCTGCTGGAAATGTGACGAGCCTGGGGCACGGAAACCAGGGAACATCTCATCTGCATCTGTCCGGCCCTCGCACAAGCAAGGAAAAGATGCCTAGGCGCCTTAGCGCCTTAAAGATGCCTAAAAAATGACGTCAGGCGAACTACTTGCATTTGTCAAGAACACCTCGATTCTCGAGGACTTTAAGCGAGCCTAAATGCGGCCGCGATGGTTCATACCCCCCATCAGAATAACTAAGATACATACTCCCCTATGAGTGGCCCCACTGAACGCTGTTCGGCCAACCTAACCTAACTTTAAAACACAAAGGAACTGATCAAGTTAAATATATAGCGTATTTAAGTGGCTAATGTTAATCTGCATAAATAAATAAAGTAGGTAAATATTTTATTTGAAGTACCTTATATTAATACGGAAGAAGACGGCTGGAAGAATTTGCTTTTGGGATCCTGAATATGAAAAGCAGTCACCAAGAGATCTCTAACGAATCTCTAAACAAATGCTTGATATTGTTGAAAGCCAAGAGGCCATCGCAATCCCCCTAGAAAAACATAGAATTATGCAGAGAATTTATCGTTAAGAAAACATATACCTGTATAAACCTAAAACAGATAAATTTTCTTTAGTTCTTGGTGTCCAATTCTTTTACTTTCCCACCCGTATATCATAGTCCCGGCATAGACCCGCTGGAGACGTTCAACGAGTAAAGAGATCCGCAAACCAGAATTCAGTCTGTGTATTTGAATTTATCCCAATTAAAATCATAATATTCCCATTGCCTTCATCTGAGTTTCAAGTTTGAAAGGGGATTTTCCTAACCAAAAAAATCCGCTTTTTCCTGATCTTCCTGCTCATTTTATCATCCTGCCATCGTACCACTACCATCCTGCAACCATACTTCGTGCCATTTTTAGGAGGCATAGGCGAAAGCCCATGCTGAGAGTCGAGAGTTGAGCGTGAATGTCCGATGTCCGTTGCCCATGGTCCATGGTCCATGGAGAATTCCACGCGACGCTGAACGCTTTCAACAATCACGAACCAATTGTCTTTAAATAACGGCAGCGTTAAACCAAACCTACTCACTGGGAGATCCAGCTGTCGAGTCGCCGAGCCGTCGTCGAGAGTCACCACCTGCCGATGCCGAACAAACCTACAATCTCTGGACCCTCGTCATCGTATTGGTTCTGGGTGTGTGTGGCATGGTGACACCCCCACATTGCTACTTCCACTCTGTCGTTTTTCATTACATCGCATGTAACTTCCGGTTTGTTAAAGCGACACTCACTGTGCTCTCTTGTGCTTGTGACAGTCCGAGTCCTTGTCTCTGCCATAGCTGCTGACATCCATGCAAGCAGCACAGACGAATGAGTTAATGCCCTACAGATGGGCAAGCATTGTTTTCGATATACTCTCTCAAATCGTCTTTATCCCACTCTTCCTCTTCAAGTACAGTTAAATCAAAGCATGACGGATCTCATTACCCTGTCGATACTCATTCGCTTCCAGCTCATGTTGTCATCTCTAGTGGAAACTCACACACTGCGAACCGACATTGAGCAGCAGGCTCGGCTTTGACGCTGGCGGTGTCTCCGCTGTCCACACTCCCGCCGGATCGACTGTGTGTCTGCACGTTTGGACCTAGAAATGACAAATTCACTGTATGTGGCCCCATCGCCCCATCCGCTTAACTTCTGCAACACGTTTGCGACTCAGCAAACACCATCATCAATTTCCGTGGGGAAATCACACAAAATTTTTGCACAATCAAAATGTTTGGTTGTGCGGGATTCAGGTCCAGTCCGTTAGTCTGACCAGACCCAGACCCAGCCCTGCGCTCCTGTCTGATATAGAAAAAATACGCACAGAAAAAATATACATAACAAAGGAGGACGCTTCTTACGCGTCACAACTTTTATACCCGGTACTCCGTACTACATCTGTACCTTTTTTCTACATATGTCATCTACATATACATCTACATAACTTCCCACACCAACTCGAAGCAGAGTGTGGAATGAGAGAACGTGCAAAAATCAAACAAAAAGCTGCTGGACGGGTGGGTTTAGCCACTGCAAATTAATTTCTTCATTCTGCCTATAATAATGATCCAATCTTACCCCGTCCGTCGGTCCGTCGGTGAAGGCTGGAGCCTGCAGACTGCTGTATGCTCACACTGAAACCAGTGTATTTCAATTAGCCCCATCCCCTTTGGACCGCACAAAGGGCAAAAAGCCCTCCCACAGCCACAATTTTCAAGACAAAAGAAAACTAAAGACGCCATTCCGTAGGGAAGGACTATATCTATCAGATCATAAATTGGATCATTATTATAGCCAGAATTAAGAATTTCATTGTGCATTGGCTACCCCCACCCAGCCAGGCAGCTTTGCTTATTGTTTTCATTTTTTCTCGCTCGCTCTTTATCGCCTCATGCAGTGTGTGGCTCTAGGGGAGGGGGGCGAGCTAAAAGAGCGTGTTGGTGTGAGAAGTGATTTAGATTTAGATGACAAATGTAGAACAAATATAATTTTGTAATTTCCGTACTTATTTGGTAATTGGAATTTATAATTCAAATAATGTTTACACATTTTTCTATAGGTTTTCCCTTAATTTTATAAGCTTCAAAACAGTTGAATAGTCTTCAATAAAATTTTTGGCAGGTCTCTTAAGAAGTCTGCCTTAAGTCGAAAGGTTAGGTGACCCTCAGTTAACGCCCAGACGACACACTCTCTCTCTCCTTTTCCCCCCGTGGCCTTTGTTACCCCATTTATTGGCCCATTACTTGCAGTCCAGTCGAGTGTCCTCTCTCGGAACAGTCGCCACAGTTAGCCACAATTTTGTCTTATTTGTTGCTCTATTTTGTGTCAAAAGGCCTTCTCAAATTATGATGTGTGATGAAGAGAGATTTCGGCCTTTATCTTTTACTTCAGCTCTTTTGGTTCTGATCCTACTTCTGGTCCTGGTCCCACCGTATAATTTGCGTAACATATATTTATTTTTTCTCTCTCTCTCTTTATATTTTCAATCGGTTTTTTTAAACAATAAGTAAATTGTATAATTTATAATAAATTAACAGAAATAGCAGTTTTCCAATGGGCCCTGCTATTATATATAACATCTTTTCAGTTTGTTGGATTTATCTATCGGGGAGATCTAGAATGTGGTATCTTTTCAGTCTTCTTACTGTTAAGCTATTGTCTAATAGACTTAAGGCTAAATTATTTTCATGGTTGTGGAGTCTGTCGATGTATTTCTTACTAGTTTTATTTATTTCTTCTTTAATGGTTGGAATATTAAGTTCTTTGTGGATATTTGTATTAGATACTTAAAACAGAGCATTGACAATGTGTCGCAAAGTTTTTGATTGGTAACGCTGAAGTATCTCAATATTTGAGTTGCTAGCAGTCCCCCAGAGCTGTATAGCGTAGGTCCAAACAGCCTTTCGTATGGATTTGTAGAGGCGAATTTTGTTTTCCAAAGTGGTTTCTGATTTTCGACTTATCAACCAGGACATTTTTAGTGTTTTAAGTCTAAGTTGTTGACATTTTGCTTTAATGTGGTTTTTTTCATGTTAACCTGCGGTCGAGATGCAAGATACTTCACACAGGTACTTTGTGGAATTGGTGAGCCGTTAAGTATAACATTTGGGCAGTTACCTGGTCTTAATGAAAACGTTATTTGGACGGAATTCAGGGAGTTGATTATAATTTTCCATCGAAGGAACCAGTCTTCAATTAGGCTTAGCTCACTCTGCAGGAGTTCGGAAGCTTCATTTATAGATGTGCTTGTGGCTAAAACTGCTGTATCATCAGCATATGTTGCAACAGTGCAGTTGTTTGTAACTGGCATGTCGGCCGTATATAGGGGGTAGAGAATTGGTCCCAATACGCTTCCTTGTGGGACGCCTGCGATGATGAGAAGTAGTGATGAAGTATCGGTTTTCTGCTGCACGTAAAAGCATCTTTTAGCCAGATATGATTTGATTAATAAATGGTACGGATCAGGTAGCCATTTCTTTATCTTGTACAACAAACCTTTTTGCCAGACTCGATCGAACGCTTGTTGAATATCAAGAAATGCAGCAGTGCAGTATTTTTTGTTTTCAAATGCCGAAACTATATCATTAATAACCCTGTGACATTGCTCAGGGGTCCCGTGACCCCTCCTGAATCCGAATTGGTATTCAGGAATGATGGAAAGTTCGTCCAAAATTGGCAACATTCTCTTCAATAGTATTTTTTCAAACACTTTCGAGAAAATTGTCAACAGACTAATGGGACGGTATGATGTCAATTCCGTTTATATTTTGTTTGGCTTTAGGATAATAATTATCTCTGCACATTTCCATTGACTTGGAAAGTGGTATAGTCTGAGAATCGCGTTAAATACAAGAGTGAGAAACCGAATGCATTTTGGTGGTAAACTTTTTTGGGTGATGCCGTCTCTTTTATCAGGGCCTGGTGCTTTTTTATTGTTCAAGCATTTAATTTCTGTCACAACTTCTTCATATTTGATGATTTTAATAGGTAAGCTATTATACAATTATTTATATCGTTTGGCTGAAACACAGAATGCAGATGTTGAGCAAATGCTTCCGCTTGTTCATTATTAGACCTACACCAAGTTCCGTTGCTTTTGCGAATATTTATGTTTCTTTCAGCTGGTTTCTTTAGGTATTTAGTCGCCGTTTCTTGCCAACGTTTTCGCAGATTTCTTTTATTTTGTATTTTTTGTTGAAGTTCGGTTGAAAGGTACACTTGGTTTGGTTGTTGATGATTAAGAGCATGATTCGTGTTTCTGTAGCTCGCATTATGAATTGTATTTGTGAAAAGCTCAACAGCATAGTCTATCTCCTCTCCTGTTTTTAACGAAATGTTCAGGCTTATAGGTGAGTCTGTAGAGGCTGTTATTACTTTATAGGGCTTTTCCAACATATGGGCTATTGTGCTGTAAGTTGCTATTATTGGAGAATGATCTGAGTTTAGGTCAAAGCCTTCCATTACTCGCATGTGTGATTGTGGGATTCCAGATAATACTACGAAATCAATCAAATCTGGAATTTTTCGACTATCAGTTGGCCAGTATGTGGGCACACCAGTTGACAAAGTCGTTATGTTATTGTTTCGTATGCATTTTTATAACTCCGATCCCTTCGGGTTAGTTAATCTGGATCCCCGCCATGGATGTTTGGCATTGAAGTCGCCTCCCACGATAAACTTTGTTCCCAGTCCTTGGAAAGAGTTTTGAATGCGTAACATATAACTTTGAAAAAGTCATCAAAAGTTTATGTAAACGGAAACCACCTAAGTATGGGGGAGGACAACCTTGTTTTCTCCCTCACATTTCAGAGCATTTTCCATGATGGGTTGCATATGTTAATAGTGGAAATTTTCAACGTTTTTGCAAGCTAAGGAAAACTTTTTAAAGCCTTCTCTCGTAGGATCTTTAAAGAAACGGCAGGAGGTTTTATTGAGGAGGGGAAGTACAGAGGTGTTTGAGCTAATTAGCCTTTCCCCCAAATGGGGAAAAAACGCACTAAAAGTAAACTCGATTCGATGCTATCGAGTTGCGCTTTCTTTTACCCCCTGCCGCTCTTCAGACGCCATTTCCCTTAACACGGGCTGCTTATTTCTTCATCGTTTACTCCTGCCGAGCGTTGTAAGTGCAAAAGTTTATCTCTATCTCGGCAGCAGCAACTCGGTCAACAGCAGCAGTAGAAGCAGCCACTAAAGCAGCAAATGGTCACATTAAAGAAAATACATCCAAATGCTCTCGCTCTAGCTCTATTCTTATGCAAAGCTTCTGTTGCTGCTAATACTCGAGATGTTACCAAAGAACAAGAAACCACTGAGGGAGTATTGCGGCTAAGGTTTACCCACAAATCATATGTTTTTTTTGTTATTTTTTCGTTTTTATACCCGGTACTCGCAGAGTATAGGGTATACTGTATACATATGTGCGGAAAAAATGTAACAGACTAAAGAAAACGTTTCCGACATCACAAAGTATAAATATTCTTAATCAGCATGAATAGCCGATGCGATATAGCCCTGTCTGTCTGTCCGTTCGTCTGGCCGTCTATCTTTCCGTCTTGTTGGGCTCCTGGTTCTCAGACTATAAAACCTAAAGCCACCAAAAATCTGCATCCAGATGGCAGTTTGCTATCACTTCTACAAGTGTATTTATAAATGTGTGTAGATGTCCTACTGAGTACCGGTTATAAAAGAAGAAGCGTCTCACAAGTCCCTTCTCGTTTTATATTTTAGTTTTCGCCAAGTCTCAGGCTGTTTATAGCAGCAAGCAAGTCACTTCTTATGAACTGCTAAATTTAAAACCAATATACCCTTGTACTGCACAGCACACCCATTATAAAAGGTAAGCTCTTCGAATTAGTCTTGGCCCTACACTAATTTGATACCATAAACCAGCTACGGGATTTCATGCGCTCAGCAACTAATAATAGCAGCAGAAAAATGTACTGCTTGCTGATGATGATTCCCCCCAAAGCCCCGAGAGGTTTTCTCAGGTGTATTTGTGGATCTTATTTCGTGGTTTAACCATTTAAAAGCTCGTTGACTTGCTTACTCCTTGGCCTGGCTTATTACCAAACTCTCACACTCATTGTCTTTTGATGACAGGTCCAGCTCCGGGCCCGGTCCAACAGATGTGACCATTGCCATACCGGACCATCGCACTTAAGAAGATTAAAGACTATTCGTTAGTTGGAATGCTGCACTCTGCAGGCAGTACCAGTCGAGCTTTCCTTTGGCTCAACTTTCCGTTTTCCGATGCAAATTTTCGCGGTCTGCGTCTGCCTCTGCCTCTGACTCTGGGACTGGACTGGGGACTATTGGCAGCAGCCGGTGACAACTTCATTTGTTTGTGGTATCTTTTAAAATCAGCCCTAAAAGCTACAAATGCCGAATTGCTTTTAATGGATCTATCTCTCTCTCTCTCTCTCTCACCCTATGTTTTCCGTTGTCCTTCTTGTTAAGGGATTGAAGGAAGGGAATCCTTATCCAGCTCAGTCCCTGATCAGTACTACTGCGGGTGTAGGCGTTCGTTTGAATATTTTTAAAATTTCTTAAAATATTTCCTTACGTTTGGCTGCTCTTTGGGTGCCTCAAACATGGCAATCAACTCTCGGGGATCATTGGAAAGAAAATGCTTACTACGCTCCTGGAAGGTCTCCGCTTCGTGGGCACTTTTCCACAATCTCTCACGATGTTTCTTGCTCAACGTCAAGTTTTTCTTACTCTTGACTTCAAGCTTTTTGTATATATAATGCAAATCCAGAAATATATCAGCCAAATCCTTATTAACTTCGCCCAAATAAAGTTTGCACGTCTTGAGGTCGGTTTTGATTGTCTGCAGCTCTTCGGTGAGTGCACTCGGGCTCTCGAGTTGAGCCATGACCTTTGGCACGATGAAGCTCATGATGGCCTCTTTGTTGGATGCATTACAACTCGTGATTGATTTAAGTTCCATTAACCCCTGTGTCACATTATGCTCGATTACCGTGTGCACATTATTTGACCCTTGATGCGAAAAGCTGTCCATAAAACTTGAGCTTATTTCATGCAGCGATTCGTTTTGACTTGGACTAAGGCTGGCCCACGGTTCATTTAAGTTATTTGACAAATGTTCAACAGCAATTTTTTGAAAATTTTCATTTTTTTTTTTTGGTAAGTTTTCATTAGATTTGGACATATCAAATAAACTTTTTAACTAGCAAATTTTAAATAGAAAGTATTGTGAATGAGAAATAGATGCTCTTTCGAATTTGAACAGACGAATTAGAATGAAACGAAAACTAGACAAATTTCACTAACGCTTCCAAATTCGTAAAAGTAATCGTTTACCAAAGTCCCTATCCCTATATTTGAAGTATTATTAAACCAACTGAAAATAATCAAGCTGGCAGAAACTTAAACCTCTTTTGGCAATATAAAAAATCAACAAAGTTATTTCATCTTTTGCAGTTCGAAATCCAATAGATCCCCCCAATGTCTACCCCATGGCCACCCCAAAACAGCATCCATTTCAAATAAAATACCATAGAGGGAGTACCGAAGGAGCGGTTTTTTTTTTGGAAGAGGAATGACGCTATGGCAAAACAACTCGCCAAATTCAATTGCAAATAGTGAAACACATTGTTCTCGTGTCTCACTGTTTCGATGACAATTTTTTAGTTTTTTTTTATTGTTCGCCCCTCGATTTGAGGAGATACAAGAAAAACGAAAAGAGACGTGTCAGACGCTTCTTAAGCGTCCCACCTTTTATACCCGGTATTCAGTAGTAAATCTGAACCTTAGTGGTTTATTTCAAGTTTTTCATTTTATACATTTTTCTACATATGTATGTCATTTACATCTACATCTAAATCACTTTTCACCCAAACACGCTTTTATATCTCGGCCTCCTCCCCTAGAGCCGCACACTGAACAAAGCAGAATGTAAAATGAGAAAATGTTAAAAAAATCATAAAACCTGCTGGACGGGGTGGGGGTAGCCACTGCAAACTAATTTTATCATTCTATCTATCAACAGTGTGAGCATATAGCCATCTGTAATGCAAAATTTGGTGGATCTAGCTTTTATAGTCTCTGAGATCCAGGCGCTTAACAACGGACGGACAGACGGATGGACGGACAGAGGA
Organism: Drosophila guanche; assembly: GCF_900245975.1. Taxonomy (NCBI): domain Eukaryota; kingdom Metazoa; phylum Arthropoda; class Insecta; order Diptera; family Drosophilidae; genus Drosophila; species Drosophila guanche. The sequence goes on from NW_022995772.1 coordinate 171,174, forward strand.
CAGACAGATATGGCTCTATCGACTCGGCTCAAGAATATATATACTTTGTGGGGTCGGAAACGCTTAATTCTTAAAGTGATACCCTTTTTCCGCACAAATACAATATACCCTACTTACTCTTCGAGTACCGGGTATAAAAAGTAGAATAGCGCAAACGGAACGTACGTTTGTAGGGGAGAAGAGGGTGTTGGTGAGAAATAGAGGAGACTTCGATGACGCCATGGGAATTTATTGAAAATGCTTCGATTTATGTTTAGTGCAATATTTGAATTTTGGCAGACGAACGGAGGCGGAGAGATCAGCTTCGGCGACAAATGCAACAGAAATATGTTTTCAGTATTGTGTCGAAACACAGATTGGATAATGGTGGGTGCAGGCACAGGAATAGAGAAAAGAATGCAATCACTGTTCAAGATTGCATCAGAGTGCTGCTGTTAGAGCTGTGGAAAACCTCGAGCTACATTTGGATTTTTACGAGAAAATAAATTAATGAAAGTTATCGAATGTTCAAAGACCCGAAAAAAAAACTCCCCGAGTAAAGAGACTAGAATCCTTAATCTTGGAGCACATATAAGTAAGTAATTTTTGCTGTCGGAAATAAAAGTTTATTTAGGGAAAGACTTCTTTCCCCTTATATTGCGTTCACGAAAAGTAAAACAAATTCAAATTGAAACGCTTATGCCTTTATTTCACTCTCTCTCTCTTATATTTTTATTTGCTTACCCCTTGCACTCTTATACAACGTGCCAGTATTTAGCCGGCTTTCGTGTGCACCGTCTGTTGCTCTACTTTTGGCTTCGTATTTTAGCCGAACCCACCGACCTTCAACATTATTTTCTCTTTCTCGATATTAAGCGCTCCATATTCAGCAAGGGAGAGAGAGAGTGTATCCGATTCTCTCTTAAAGCACTCGTGTCATGTGTGCTGCTGTCGCTTCGTTTCGTACCAGTTTGACTTTATGTCTTTATCGGAATGGGTGTGCTGGAAATTTATTTACATGCCGGTCAGGATTTTTGCATGCCCCTTTTCTTAGTGGAGTATGCTCTATAAATTAATCATAAATCAGATGCACGGCAAATTATTTGATTTCATTTGACGGAAAACTCCACACCCCTTCCTCTTCACCACAGCATCGACAGAACTTCAAGTGACATTTTTCTTTGTCTCACGTAGTAGAGTTTCGTAGGACGAAACGGCAATGATTTGAAAACACCAAGCAATTGATGAATGGCTTAAAGTGGATGTCGGGGTTTAGGAGTAAAAAATAAGGGTGCTGGTGTCTTGGTGGTTGACACGAAATTGATAACCAAATAGCCATTTAATAGGCTTGAACTGAATACATCGAGTAATCGAAAGCCCTCTTGCTACTACAGAAACTATTGTTGTCTGTCTGTCATTTTACCCTAATTTGGCGTATTTGTAAATCGAGAAAGAGTTCCACTCCATCAATCGATATATTTAATTCTGTAGATTCATATGTCTTATATTGTTAAAAAAACAAAAACACGTTTGGGGCTATCAAATCAGGAGGAATGTGTTCTCCTCTTCAATTTTGGATAGAAGAGATCTCCTATCTCATTAGGTAAGTATTTGAAATACTAAAAAATGTCCTAATCGATTAATATTCCCCCATAAAATAGCGTTAAGCTTAATGTCTGCACACACACAGTTTTCTAAAGTAGGTTGGAGGGCATGCACAGCACTCCAAACACCCACACACCGAAGGTATACACACACACACACATTTGTTAGCTAGCCACACTAGCCAAAGGCTATGGTGTGGGATCGTAGCTACATTTTGCCACGTCACAGAAAATTCGCAATAAAATCAAATCATGCTCGAAAATTTGATGAATATTCATGGCATTAAAAGCTCTTGAATTATTAACAAGTAGAAGATATTCAGTTTTGGGCCAATCGCGCTACTGTAAAAGCACTTGGCCAGGACATATTCTTCACCTCATCCTTCAAAATCGTGAATATTCCACATGCCCTTGCACCACCCCATACACTGCTCCATCGATGAGGGGCTTTTGGAAACTGTTCAATAATGAATTTTTGACAATGTTGAAGAAGAGGCAGGATGATTCCGAGTCGAGTCGAGGGTCTATATGAGGCAAAAAGGTGCAAAATAGGCCAAATGTTTTAAAGGATAGGGTGAGTGACCATGGGCGGAATCAACCCAACTTGATAGGCCAACCTTAAGTGCATGTGTGTGTATTGAAGTATCATTGAAAATGTCTTTGGCAGAGTGCAACCGACTGGGGCACAAGTCGTGCAGGCGCGGACAAAACAAAAAAAAAACAAAGGGGAAAGCAATTCCATACAAGTGAGAGTGCAAAGAAAGGCGCTGGAATGCATGTTAATTGAAAGGCAGGAGCAAAAAACAGCGAGTAAGCGGCCATTTTTTAAATTAGCACAAAATTGAAATGAAAATCCTTACAGCCAGACAGAAATGTAGCCCTTTTTCCATCGGATTTTTTTTCTTCCAGACAAGCTTGATATAATGCAAAACATTTTTATACCTGCATAAAAGGAAATTCAGAGCAAAAAAAAAAGTGTTGTTTTCATATTTTCCTTCTCTCTGCTGCTTTAACCGAAAAAAGTGACTGTCTAGACATACCCCTCGTATTTATAAATGTGGAAAAGTCTTCAATACCCTTGACCTTTTGTTAGCTTTATTGATTTTTGGAAATTGTTGAGGAAAAATATACATTATTTCTGGAAGAATTAAACGGAGAAGAGCTGCTGTCAAGGTGCGGATAGGATATCAACCATAAATGACAATTTTTAATCCAATTTGAAGTTAACAGACACAGGATATGGAAATGGAAATATTTATAAAAAATGTGTCTGACTAAAGTAGACTACACAATTGTAAATTGGTACCAAAATATTCAAGTATAATACTTCACTGATTTTCCTAATGCCAAAAGCAGACTCTTTAAACCTACTCACTGCATTGGGCAACAGATTAATGTCCAATGCCAACATAGGGCATTATTTAAGTAAAAAGAGAGCCGAGAGTAAGCATAAAAAACGCAAGGACTTACAAAAAAGGACATAAAAACAAAATCAAATTATTACATAATTATTCCAAAACGCCTATAACCGCCAGGACACATCTGTTGCTGCGGCCGTTAAAGGACCAGTATCTCGTACCTCGTCTTTCCCGTATCTATGTAGCGGAGAGAGAAATGTTGATTTCATTACAAAATAAATAAGGGGACAACAACAACAACGATAAAATATTTGTAACTTGGACTAAATTGGTCACGTCTTTCAGGGTCTTCCAGGTAGAATAAAGCGGATATTGTAAAATATAATTGATTCTGGTATCCCCCTCCCATCTACTGGTTTTTCTTATTTTTTACAAGTTTTTCATTTGCAACCATACTGGGAAAACCGCATACACAATGTGTACACACACATTTTGTGTGTGTGCGATATAGAGAATAAATAAATATAATAGCTTGATCATCATTCTTATTTTCATCATGATAGATAGAAGGAACGTTAGAAAATGTACGTGACAGATTAGTGAGTGATGGATAGATGAAGAGGTAGAGCAGAAGAAAAACACTTTCTCATTTTATTTTTAATACATTTCAAATAAATTTCATCTTCCTGAGCAGCAGAAAGCGATTGTTAGAAAATGACAGCCTGTAGAAATGGCTAAAGATTAAAGTTTATTTAAAGCTTAAAAATTTTGTATGGAATATAATATGTATAATATAATATAAAATAATATTATAATAATATTGAAATAAAATCATTTTCCTGTCCTTCCATTAGCCATAAGAGAGATACATATAACCGCCTAAGGTTTTGCAATCAGAAGCCGCAAACATAAACAGCTAATTCCATTTACTGTGCCGCTCTATCTCTCTCTCTCTTTCGCAGCAGCTCAATCCCATCCAATCGAATTCTATTTGGTCGCTGTCAACAAGCCCGTAAGAAAATAAACAACAAAAACCTGCGTGAACACGGACGAGAGACAGATTAGAAAAACAACGCGAAAAAACACTTGCAGAAAATGAAGAGGGGGGCGGATGAGATGCGATGCGATGGGAGTTTGTAACAATATGTTGCAATGGTCTAGCAGCCGAGTAGTAACAAAAGTGAAATTCTAACATCACGTACACGGGAGGATGTGCAACAGCAAAACAACACTAGATAAAAAACGAGGAACGACGTGTGAGGCGCTTCTGAATACAAGAAATTACCTCTAATGGTTTTTTTTTTCAAATTCTATATTTTATATATTACATTTTTTTGAATATGTCATCTACATAAACATCTACATAACTACTCACGCTAACAAGCCCTTTTAGCTCGCAAGAAATATACATATGTATACTTTATTGTTAAATTTTTTCCTCACAAATCCAATATACCCTACTTACTCTTAGAGTACCGGGTATAAAAAGTGAAGTAAAAACAACAGTGAGAAAAAAACAGAACCAGTAACAGTGCCAGGACCCACGTATGAGGACATAACGCTTCGTGGTGGCTGGTCAGGCTTATGATATCCCTGCTCTCTGTATTTCTGTAGCTGTATCTGTATCTATAGGTGCTGGCCACCGCTGTTGCCGTGACAATCACAACAAAAACAGGTAACTAAAATTAGAGTGGTACGAATTCGTGGCAGCTTCAGCCGTTGGAGAACAAGTATTACGATATTTGGTACAACGGGAAAGAGCTGCTCCTCACATGTTACCCCACCCATAAGGCAATATAGAACATGGACAGGGCTAGGGCACAGCTGAGGAATTTCCAGTGAATAGAAAACGAAGATTGAATGCTCTATAAAAAGAAAAGAGTTAAGAGAATGTTGTCGAAATCAATTATAATATATCGTGTCCTGAATGGACTTTCATATGGTCTGAAAATAACTTACATACTCGTATCTATCAAAATAAGTGCAAAAATAAATGCATCCAAAAAAACTCGACCCCAAAACAAATTTTCGAAATGTCCTCCCTCCCCCCACAAGAAAAGGTCCCACTATGGGAAAAGAATAGTGTGGAAAAAAACAAAAGGCAAATTTGATACAACAGTGTTTTGGCAACTGTTGCAGATGCAGATAATTCTGCTGCCTGCAACATTTTTCCATTTTTTTCCCCATTTCCTTCTTGTTTCCCCATTGACCCTTGGGCATACTCTCAGAGAGATGTTTAATTTTCATTTTTTTTTTTGCTTCTCTTAGCTATGTACATACAGATGTTGTTGCTGTTGCAATATGTACATACATATATGCCACTTGACCCTGAACACCGGATATTGATTTTCTTAAGAGAAAAAAACGTGTTTTAAATGCTGTCGCTTAAATTCGCTTAAATGATCCAAGTAATTGTAGTCAAAGTTTTGTTTTTTACAAACCTTGTATAGGAAATAATGTCTGGGCGTGAGTTAAGCAAACTCCAGTTTTGTTTTCTGGGTTGATGTGGTTGCTGCGGAGTAGATTTAAGTTAGAATCCTTTTCCATGAGAATCTGGTTTACCTGTTACCAGTCTTAATCGTGTTCACACACTAGGAAACACAATTGGCACGCAAACTGAATTTATGGCTAATCTTTAGGCCATTGAGTGTTAATTTGCGCCAAGGGATTCGGGCCAGTGCCAGGAAAGCTGTTGCCAAAACTCATGCGGAGACTCTTTTAAAGTTTATAAATTAAAGTTATAAATTTTCTTTTTTTTTCTTAATTGAGCAATAGGGCCTGATTAATAGAAAAATATATTTTTTCCATAATCATGCGTAGGTGCAATTAAAAAAAATATGCATATTGAAAATTCTTCAGTCTATTCCATTGATTGGGAGTGTATGTGCCTGTGCGAGGAAAAGTTATTTCCACACCACCATGATCGAGCGTAAACCAGGCGATAAGAGACAAGCTACAGCGCCGCACATTACCCTCTAAAATTAAAAGAATAGCCGCAGGATAACCCGAAACACCATTGTGGAATATTTTGTATACCCGGTACTCGAAGAGTAAATAGATTATATTGTATTTGTGGGAAAAAAATGTAACACACTGTGTAACACATCATTGATCAATATCATTAGCCGAGTCGATCTAGCCATCTCTGTCTATCCGTCCGTCGGGCCGTCCGTCTTGTTGAGCGCCTGGATCTCAGAGACTATAACAGCTAGAGCCACCAAATTTTGCATCCAGATGGCTGTATGCTCACACTGTTACAAGTGTACTTCAAAATTTCGCCCCGCCCCCGCAAAAGGCGAAAATCTCCCACAGCCAAAATTTTGAAGATAAAAGAAGTTCGGCTCTTGGCGAGGGGGCGAGCTAAAAGTGGGTGTGGGCGGAAGATGTGATTCAGATGTAGATGACAGATGTAAAACAAATTTAAAATTTCAATGCAAAATACGAAAAAGACCACTAAGGTACAGATATACTACTGAGTACCGGGTATACAATTTGTAAGTTGTAAGAAGCATCTCACACGTCCCTTCCCCCGTAATTGTAGTCAAAGTTTTGTTTTTTACAAACCTTGTATGGGAAATAATGTTTGGGCGGGAGTTGAACAAACTCCAGTCTTGTTTTCTGGGTTGATGTGGTTGCTGCGGAGTAGAGTCAAGTTAGAATCCTTTTCCTGTTTTGGTAACAAATGAAGCATGTCGCGTTATGTTTTGTCAGACCGTATACGGCAGGCAGTCCTTAAAAGCCCTCTCCTCCCCACAGTCTCTGCACTGTCAGCAAATCCTTTACATCTCACGCAGACAGGGGGAGGGGGGATGGGGCACTGTTGGACTGGGGCATTGCACATCAGAAAGCCGCATTTATCATGCAGAGACTGCAACTTGCAGAGGAAGTTGACGACGAAAAGCTTTTTAGTTTTTTCTACTCTATGTTTTTAGCGTTGTGTTGCGGGAAGGAAGTGCGTCTATTTGTGTGTGTGTTTTTGTTGCAAAATTAAAAGGGTTGATGGATACAGGTGGTAGGGTTTATTGTGTGGTTTAATGGTTTTTAGCAACAAAAATATAAGGTCTGGTTAGTTTCTATGCATTTAGAAAAAATGTTTAAACTATTCCAAACTATTAAAAACCACTGCCAAAACCCGATAAGGCTTATATCTATTTAAAAATTTGAACGCTTTGCGATTCCCCCATAATCTCTCACTGAATGATTCATGTATTTACATACATATTTATTTTTGCTTCCTTTTTGTTATTTCCCGTTTTAATTACTATAATTTCCTACGATAAATGCATATTATTGGAAATCAATTTTAAACGTAAATTGTTTTTACTTCAAAACCGTCGCCTGCCTTCAAATTATTCAATTAAAGAAAAAAATTTGCATATGATTTTCATTTTAATTGTTCGTTTTTTTTTATCCCCCCACGACAACAATTACAACGGTCAACGATCAATAAATTACATTAAAAATAGACAGAGCCGTGTCGCAACTCAAAGATACCTAGTAATCAGTATGCAGACTAAATTGTTATGTACTTCTGGATTTTTCTGGCATATAAAATTATTAAGTGTCCTCGTGATCAAATAACAAAAAAAACGAATCGGGTGCACTCGCCATATTCATGCTTCAATTGGAACCAGATTCTGCAGTCAGCTAGATATTATCTTTTTATACCCGGTACTCGAAGAGTAAATAGGTTATATTGTATTTGTGCACAAAGTGAACGTATGTAACACACAGAAGAAAACGTGTCCGACCCTATAAAGCCGAGTCGATTGAGCCATGTCTATCCGTCCGTCCGTCTGTCCGTCCGTCCGTCTTGTTGAGCGCCTGGATCTCAGAGAATAATAAAAGCTAGAGCCACCAAATTTTGCATCCACACTTCTTTATGCTCACACTGTTACAAGTGTATTTCGAAAATGAGCCACGCCCCTTCCGCCCCCGCAAAAGGGCGAAAACCTCCCAAATCTACAATTTTGAAGATAAAAGAAAACTAAAAACGTCATTCCGTAGGGAATGCCCATATCTATCAGCCATATTGGGATCCGATTGGATCATTATTATAGCCACAATGAAGAAATTCATTTTCAGTGGATAAATCCACCATGTCCCGCAGCTTTTGTTGTTCTTCTAACATTCACTCATTCTCCCTCTGCTTTTGCTTCACTCGGCCCCTGCCTCTGCCGTCCCTCTGCCTTTGCCTCTGCCGACTTTTAACCCACCCCGTCCCGCAGCTTATGTTTGTTTTTTTTGTGTACGGTCGCTGCTTCTGCCTCTGCCTCGAGTCTGCAGTCTGTGGGTCTAGGGAAGGGCGGCGGGCTAACGGCGTGTTGGTGTGATAAGTGTTGTAGATGTAGATGACAGATGAAGAAAAAATGTAACATTTTACAAATAGCCGCTAAGGTGCAGATGTAGTACTGAGTGCCGGGTATAAAAGTTGTGACGCGTAAGAAGCGTCTCACACGTCCCTTCTCCTTTATTATTGTACCTACGTTTGCTCCATCTTCCTTTCTGTTGATAATAATTATCCAACCGTATCCTTATTGGGTGACTCCAGCAATTATAGTCTCTGATATCCAGGCGCTCATCATGACGGACGGACAGACAACCAGACGGACGTACAGATAGACATGGCTATATCGACTCGGCTATTGATGCTGATCAAGAATATATATTCTTTGAAGGGTCGGAAACCTTTCCTTCTGTGCGTTACATACATTTACTTTGGAGCACAAATACAATATACCCTATTTATTCATCAAGTATAAAAACATTAAAGATGGGTGGCTTCTCCTTCCGCACAAACAAAGGGCGAATATATGCTGTAAAAACAAAATTCCGTAGGAAATGTCTCCATCAGAGCACCGAATTGGGATCATAATAGAGCAATATTATATCCAGACTGAAGAAATTAATATGCTGTGGCATCCCCCACATCGTCCAGCAGCTGTTTTTATTGTTTGCTCAATCTCGCATTTCACACTCTGCTTCTAGCAATTTGCGGCTTTAGGGGAGGGGGCGAGCTTAAAGAGCATGCTGGTGTGACAAGTGATGTAGATGTAGATGAAAGATGAAGAAACAATTTAAAATGTAATTGTAAACTTCAAAAATAACCACTAAGGTACAGATATACTGACTGAGTACCGGATATAAAAGGTGTGACGCGTACGAAGCGTCTTAAAAACGTTCTTACTCGTTTTTCTTCCGGTTGTCTTTCTTAATTTGCATACCAACGGACGAGAGCGTAAATTCCTGCTGAATTGTGCAGCCCATCCGAATGCATCCATCAGCATTTCCATGTGTCGACATCATCGTCATCGGAATTATTCAGCAATCGGTGGAGTTTTCAGGGAGCCCGAGAGCCAGAGCACCAGATCCGTAGCAATCGGGCTTTTTTTTTTTGTCAATTTGGCACCTGTGTGAAGTTTGGGGCGTGACGATGCGCGTTTTAAATTCATTTAACCACAAAAATGTTAAACCACAAAAGAGTTAATGCCACGCCCATTGGCCACAGCCCAGCACAGGTCGCCCCACGCCATTCGCATTCCTGGCATTGCGGGCGTGTGGCATGGCGATGCTGAATTTAATTACTCAAGTGGCAGGCAGGTAGACAGCAGTCACAAAAAAATGCAAAAAAGAAGAAGTTTACACTCGGATAGTACAAATGTCTGTATGCACATATACATATAGTCTGAACACAGTGCATCTGTATAAATTTATAGCCAACTTATGTCCTGCGGGTAAAAATACTTTTTTTCCATGTGTTTTTTATGTCGAACAAGAACACATTAACGCGTGAACCAGTATATATTTTGTCTGCCAGATTTCTGTGTAGGTTATTCCAAAATACCTTACACATGTACAGCATCCTGCTCCTTTTAAGTAGCAGCTCCATTTCCTAAGCCTAATTCAATGTGCATCCTATAAGTGTTTGTCACACTTTCAACCAGAGACCCAGAAATAAATTTCGCCTATGGTGACAGATGACATCCCTGTCTCACAGGCCTCCCTGCAATGATGCAGGCAATTGCTGCTACTGGTGCTCCAGCTACTGGGGGACTGTCACTACTCCCCGACTAAAATATTCGATTTTTGGCACTTGCCAGCCAACTCTTTAAATATGCATTATGTAGTTGGTGGTCTAAGGTAGTTGGAGGCTAGACCCGTCGAGTCCTAGTGCCTAATGGCACTTAAGCTTAGGCATCTCTCCACGGGTGTATCCCAGCCGCCAACCGCCCTCCATCCCTCTCTCTCTCTCTGCGTATTCCTTTGCAATTGCATATATATCATTCCTAGTGGGCTTCTGGTTGCTAGTACGTGATTCGTTGTCCCTCTCCGGTCTTTGGTTTCGGTTCCGCATTTCGCATCTTTCAAGAGCGAGAGGTGTGCAAATGCAAATTTTAAGAAAATCAGATTCCTTCTATGGATTTCTATCCCCTTTCCATCCCCCCTCGTACATAATGTATACGCACAGCCAGGCCAGGCCAGCCAACAGGAATTGCAGAACAAATGGAAATGGTTTAATGGAGGATCCAATACAGATACGAAAACACACACACTCACGACTTTTTTATGGCTTCTCATAACGCTTGATGTGAGCGGGAAGCTATTAGGGAAGCAGTTACGTCGATATACAGAAGTACTATATGCCATGAAAATATACGATTGACGGGTAAGACGCGTGCCTTAGTGATTTTTTTTTAATTTTACATTTTATATTTTGTCTACATCTGTCATCTACATCTACATCACTTCTCACGCCAACACGCTCTTTTCGCTCGCAAATACATACTTTATGGGGTCTGAAAAGTTTCCTTCGGTTCGTTACATACATCCACTTTTCCAAAGAAATACAATATACCCTATTTACTCTTCGAGTACCGCGTATAACAAGTTTAAAATAACAAAAATTTTAGAACTTATAACAGGTACGGTCTCTGATTTAAATGAAACGGGTTGGACCTGTGGGTTGAACCAAGAGTCCAAAACGACATCCTCTCCAATTGTGGGATCTGCACATTGAAAAAATGTACCGTAAAATTAATATTGATGAAGAGATTAAAATTATTTTCAAACGAAAACTAAAAGGAGTACAAACTCACTTGGGTGCCTGTTGTAATAATAATTGATAATTGCGAAAGTAAACAAGTTGGAGAAATCATATAAAATAATGTTTATATTGACGACCTGATGACAGGTGCCGATTACATATTAGATGCAAAAAAAGCGTGAAGAGGAAGTTACCCGGGAGTTGGAAAATGTTGTGTTTAATTTAAGAAAGTGATTGGCATATATTCCTGAAATTGTGGAAGCCGTTAAGTTTACGAATAATTCCGGAGAGCCCTTAAACCGATTTAGATCTATAAATTTAATTGACGAAAGTAAATGCTCTATTTTATAAGCTTTTAAGCTGAGAGAGACCTGTAAAACCATTAACATGTACCATAGCAAAACACAAGTGGAGAAACCACTTATTCAAGATCGTCCCTGGTATGCATGCACCCAAATTACCACCCGCAGTAAGGATGTATCCTTCCGGTGGGTCTAGCGATAAGAATATAATACTAAACTGTATCTCATAGCTGATTGTAAATCGTATATAAGGCTCGGACTTTAAGAAAATCCGTTCAAATTTTCAACTCAACACAAAACGTCAAGACTTTTCTTTGAAAATCGTATCTGAGTTTAAATTATTAATCTTTTTAAGTATGGGCTCTCAAAATATATCTTCAAGTGTTTTTACTTAAGTCCTTAGTTTTTTTTTCTCATTCATTTGTTGTAATTATTTATGTTTTATTCACAGTATTCCCTTATAATTAATTTTTATGAATTTTTATACCCGATACTCGAAGAGTTCATAATATACATAGTATACATACATAGTTAATAGTATGCCGACCCTATAAAGTATACACATTCTTGATCAGTATTAATTGATAAGGCGATCTAGCTATGTCTGTATGTCCTTCCTCAGAAAATGAACATATCTATCAGATTCTTGGATTGAGATTAGATTGGATCATTATTATTGCCAGAATGACGAAATTCATGAACATGTTTTCTCGTTCTCCTCGCTTGCAAACCCTTGTGCAGTGTGCTACTTTGTGGGAGGGCGGCGAGCTAAAGGGGAGTGTTGGTGTGAGAAGTGATGTAGGTGTAGATGAAATATGTAAAATTAAAATGTAAGAGCTAAAAACACTTTTACATACATACATATATGAATACACATATGTACACAAACATTGACTGAGTACCGCGTATAAAGTTGTGACGCGTAAGAAGCGTCTTACACGTCCCTACTCGTTTTTAATTAGTGTTTTTTTAATTCTATTATCTTTTATTCCCTTTTCATTTTCAAAATAATCAGTTAATTTTTATCACAACACTCAAGATATTCCATTACTTTGGTCCAATTTTTTCGCTGTCTCTAAGGTCTCTCTCTCTCTCTCTTACTTCTGTCTACGGCAATCGTGTAAGGGAAACTCCAAAATGACACCACAAAAGTCCATGTGCTGCATTGCCGCGAGGCCTGCATTAACACAATCTTTTTAAATAAGCTTTTATTCGCTCAACACAGAGTCCAGACAGCAGAAACAGTTCTTTGATGTGCTCTCTCGCTCTCTCTCACTCTCTTTTCGACTGCATTGGGGTGGAGCTGGGGTGGCTTTTATTTGAGGAACAACAACAGCAGACGTTGCAGTTGGAGCAGCAAAAGGTTCAGACTCCGTGAAACATGGCGTATGCGTTTTCCACTTTTTGTACTCTCTGCTCTCTGTGAAATCTTTTGTATGTCCACGGTTGTAATTATTGCTGCTGCTTGTTCAAAACACACAAACACACAGAGGGAACCATACCCGATTGGAAGAGTGGAGAACGGAGAGCGGTATGTACATACATACATACATATGTCTGGGTCTTGTCCCTTTTTCTGGCTTTCTATTTCTTGAGTGTTTGGTTCAGCTTTTTTTCGAGCCTTTTGTCTACGCTAATTAGCACAGCTTGTGTCCTTTTGACTGGGAATAAGTAGGAACAGTGGAGTGGTTGTGACATGGCCAGGCATATGAGATCTATGCCGAAGTTGCTGATATTGTACCTGAGTCAATGGAGATTTCAGTTGGCTAAAGGTTTTGAGGACGATAATACAAGATTTTTTAATCGTTAATATACACTCTATTTGCAGTTCATTGTTCTCATCTTTAATGCAAACATGTAGTACATTCGAACATATTCATCAGTTTCAATAGTTTTGTGCCCGAAACCTTTATCCCTTAAACTGTCAATTCAACAAATTTTAATATGCAACAAGCTCTTACTTTATTAACGTTAAGCTCTAACCGAAAATATTAACTTTTTGGGCTGGACCGGATTTGTTACTCTTCTCACTGGTATTTTGGTGGGGTTTTAGATGGGGAATTTGTGGCGTAGCCATGGGGTACATTGCAAAGCCCTTATTTGAAAACAACAAATGTCAGCAGTTTTATGTACTATGGCAGCAGAAGCTGCAAGAACAACTACCACTGACAGACAAATACAATGTATAAATGATGATGAATGCACAAGTCTGTATCAGTCTGTCTGTGTATGTAAAAATCTCTCAATCCATGTATGTGCCTGTTGTGTACTTGCGTGACAAAGTGAATACGAAATTTGCATACGTTGGCCTTACGGCCAATTTACGAGCAGATCAACCAAATTGAAGGACTATCTCTCCCACATTCTCTCTCTATGTCTGCATCGCTCATCTCCTGTAATTTCAACTTTTACCCAAATACCACAGTTTTAGTCCAAATATATCCAAGAGAAAAAGCCACACAAAAAACCACAACGAAATAGACATATTCAGCTTTCAACCCCTTGATCGCGGCACTATATTAAATTATGGCATTACGTCAGTCATTTTAGATCTATGTAACTTTTATGTGAGGCTTTTTTTTATATTCATTTGTTTATTCCTTCTAATTAATTATCTAGCTTTAATAATACTTTAAATATAATAATAATACTTCTTACACTAGTGGGTATACTTATAATGAGGGCCGTGTTTGCTAGTGGGAGTGGGCGCCCGTCGCGCGCGGTACTGCCGCAAAGCATTGCTTCGCACGCTCGAAGGCTCCTACTCCGTCTCCTGTTTACGACTCCTCTCCAACGCTCTCAACGTTCGCATAACGCTCGAGGCGAACTCTGCGGCCGCTTCCCATGTCCTTGGCTCGGCCAGCATTATCGGCGCCAAGGTCTCGGAGGAGATCCTGGCGCTTACTACTGTCTCCATGCGGTGACGCTCGTGGTCAAACCGGTGGCATTCGAAGAGGACGTGCTGTGCATCCTCCACTATTCCGGTGCCGCACTCTGGGCACCAGTCCTCCGTCTCGTGGCCAAAGCGCTTGAGGTAGCTGCGGAAGCAGCCATGACCGCTAAGCGCTTGGGTAAGTTAAAAATCTACCCGGCCGTGCTTCCTCTCCATCCAGGCTTGCAGCTTCGGTATGAGGGTGTAAGTCCAGCGCCCCTTAGTTGACCTGTCCCACTGGTTCTGCCATCTGCTGATGCTGTTCCTCCTCGCTGCGGCCTTCAGCTCTGCTCTTGTCGCATCGCTTTCGCCCTGCACGGCTGTATGGATCTCCGCTCTCTCCCTTATTAGCTCCCTGAGTGGGACTTGCCCCGCAATGACCAGCGCTGCTTCGTCCGACACAGTCCGGAACGAGCACGCTATTCTTAGGGCACACAGCCTGTACGTCGCCTCAACGCCTCGCATGTAGGTCTTTACCTGAGCGGCTTTCGCCCACGCGGGCGCTGCGTACAGGATCTGCGACGTCACAACACTCGTCAGGAGCTTCCGCGTTGCCTGCTTCGGACCTCTGGTGTTGAGGAGCATCCGTGAGAGCGCTCCTGCGGTTCCGCTGGCCTTTCTCTGCACGTACTCCAAGTGCTCCTTGAAGGAGAGGCGAGTGTCGATGAGCACCCCGAGGTACTTGATTGCCCTCTGCGAGCGTATCGTGGTGCCACCGACCTGCACACTTGCAGTCTCTACAGCTTTCCGGCTCGATATGAGCACCGCCTCAGTCTTCTGCGCTGCCAGGTCCAATCCGGCGACCGTAAGCCACGACTCCACGGCTCGGACGGCCGCGTTGGCGAGCTCCTCCACTGCGGCGAGGTGCTTGGCCACCACTACTATGGCGACGTCATCCGCAAACCCCACCATGCTGGTGTTGGCTGGCATCGGGAGTCTCAGGACTCCGTCGTACATGGCGTTCCAGAGCAGGGGTCCCAAAACGGAGCCTTGAGGGACTCCGGCTGAGACTTTGTATGCCCTGGAACCCATACTGGTCTCGTACGTCAGCACCCTGTCGCTGAAGTAGCGTGCGGCTCCAATCTGCCGAGTTAAAGGCGTTCCTTATGTCAAGTGTCACCACGAGACAGTAGGATTTGGATCCTCCTCTCCATCTGGAACCAGCGCATGCTTCCTCTGCCGTTTTGACCACCTTGGAGATGGCGTCCAGCGTCGACTTCCCCTTCCTGAACCCGTATTGCTTCGGGGATAGGCCGCCTGCTGCTTCGATGGCTGCGCTCAGCCTCGTGGCGATCACCTTCTCGAAGACCTTCCCTATCGTGTCCAGGAGGCAGATGGGCCTGTACGAGGATGCCTCACCCGGCGGCTTGCCCGGCTTGGACAGCAAAAGGAGCCGTTGCCTCTTCCACCTCGATGGGAACGTACCCTCGTGTAGGCATCTGTTGAACAGACCCATGACCTCGCTTGGGATCAGCGCTAGTGCCAGCTTCGTCGCTCGGTTGGGAATCGAGTCCGGCCCCGGTGCCTTCTTGGGGTTCAGGTCTCTGCCTGCCCGCAGCACCTCTTCCTCCGTGACCTCGCCGATGTCGTCCAGGCTGTGCTCTGGGCTCGGGGATGTTGTTATGGGCCGCCCTTGCGGGAACAAGGTCCTAACTATCCCCTCCAGCACTACTGGGTCTGTCGGGGCTCTGCTTCCGGCGTTGATGTTCTTTACCACCATCTTGTAGGCGCCTCCGCAGGGGTCCTCCTCTGCGGCGTCGCACAGCTTGAGGAAGCATTCTCTTTTGCTGTCTCTGATGGCGGTCTTCAGCTCCTTCCGCGCGACTTTGTATGCCTCGCAGCAAGTCACTAGACGCGGAGTTCCCCTGGCTCGTTGGAGCTGTCTTCTCGCTCTGTGGCAGATTTTGAGGAGCTCGGCGATGGCCTCGTTCCACCAGAAGACTGGGGCATGGTGTTTCCCAAACGCACTTCGCTGTAGCATGCTCTGGTCGCAAGCCGCTTCCACTGCCTCCCCCAGCTGGGTCGCCCACTCGTTGGCTCCACCGGTCTCTGGTGCCGTGTGGGTACGGAGGGTGCTTGCGAAGGCCTGTGTCCTCAGCGTGGCCTGCCGATACGCCTTCCTATTCTGGGTCTGAGTAGGGGCTGCTCTTCCTGGGTCCGGTTCGCCAAACACGCACTCGATGGCCTCGTGGTCGCTAGCGGTGTAGGCGTTGCTGATTTTCCAACAAGCGGTTCTGGCCAACGCTCTGCTGGCGAATGTGAGGTCGATGACTGACCCCATGCCTCCCCTGCTGAACGTTTGTTGGTGTCCTTCATTGAGCAGCACCATGTCCAAGGTGGCGAAGGCCTCCAGCACCGTGCGTCCTCTAGCGTTGGTTCGGGAGGACCCCCACTCCTGGGCCCAGGCATTGAAGTCCTTGCAGGTCTCCGATCAGCTCGTCTATGATGCGGCTGAAGGTCTCCAGCGGGAGGCTGGGCGCCAGGTAGCAACTATAGACCCACATCCCGCCTACTTTGCCTCGAACGAACCCCTCGGCCGACTTTATGTCGCCGATCTGGGGCGTCTCCACTCCGCATGTCCACAACGCAGCTCTGACCGAGCGGTCTGTGGCCCAGTTGCTGCAGCTGGGAACCCTATAGGGCTCGCTGAGGATTGCCACCTCCGATCCCCGCTCACGCACCGTCTGTTGCAGGAGGTCCTGCGCGGCCCTGCAGTGATTCAGGTTGAGCTGGATCAACCGCATGTCTTGCTGCGTTGACCGACCCTGCTGAACGCGGCCGTGCAGCTTTTGCTGCCGGCCTGGTGCCTGGAGTCCTTCTTTCCCGCTGCCGAGCAAATTAAGTATGATGGCTCGTTTGTGCAGACTGCGGCTTTGTGCCCCTGCTCGCCGCATTTGATGCAGCAGGCACTCCTATCCGTTGTGCTCCTGCAGCTGCTCGCGATGTGCCCCGGTTCCAGGTATCTGTAACACCTCGGAAGTCCTTCTCTCTATCGGATCCTGCAGACAGTCCAGCCGATCCGCACCTGTCCCCGCTGTATTACAGCTTTGTCCAGGGAAACAGGCAAGCTGACTACAGCCGTTTGGGACTCCGCGTAGCCGTGTCGCAGGCTTCTCACCCTGACTCGTCCCTCCTCTATCGCGAACTGGCTCGCGATGGCGGTACATATCTCACTCTCTGTCGCGAGGGAGTCGAGATCGCGGATTTCCAAGGCGACCACCTTCGATTCCTCTGACAGCGCACGCACTGCCGCTGCGTCGCCAAGTACGCGGGCGATGCTCTCCTTCATGGCCTCAGCGCTCTCTGAGCTGTCTTTTGCCACCTCCAACAGAAGATTGCCGTTGAAGGTGCGGCGTACCCTGGAAACGCAGCTTCCCAGGTCCGACAGCTGGTTGTCCTCCCTCCTGGTCACCATGGCCAATACCTCGCTGTACGTCTTGCCGCCTGCTTGCACTACGACCGCGTCGGGGCGTGCGCGGTGCGCTATCCTCGTCTTCTTGGCCACCACCCTCCACCCGCTGTCGTCGTTTTCATGGCTGTCTCGCTGGCTGGGGGCTTTGTGCGTCGCCTTCTGTTCGTGTGCCTTGATCTGGGCCTTTTTCGGACGCTTCAAGTGTGCGCCTTTGAGACCTGCTGGGCGCATAAGCGTGGGAGCCTGCTCCCCAACAGGGCCATCCGACACAACCGGCTGGCTTAGCCTTCGCCACGGCTCGGTTTGCGATGCGGCATCCTTCTTCCAGACGGTCGTTGTCTGCTACTCCTTGTCCGCGCTCTGATTGCTCAGTGCGCATTTCGAGCAGAGGACTATGCCCTCCGTGCCCTCCTGCATGTCGCTTCTACCCGCTTCGGCCGCCTGGTTAGCATCCTGTATGTCCGAATGCAGCTTCTTAATTCGTACAAACAGGTTCTGGTCGCCTCATTGATATGGCGCGTGCTCTTGTCCAGCATCCTGGATGTGATCTCCTCCAGGAGTCTACCCAGCTCCGCTAGGTTCTGCTGACCGTTAGCTTCCTGCGATGCCTTGCTCTTTTTTGGCGGCGTCAATCTCTGCGAGCTCGCCGGGCTTACGGGGTCCCGAACCCTTTTGGGGGTCTCTTTGGGGTCAACCTCACAACCCTGAACGGCGCCTGGCGTTGCCTGGAGTACCGGCGATCGGATGAGATTGCTCCTCATTACGACCACCGAAGCATCAGCTTTCCTCCCTTCTTCCGGCAGTTGGCGCGGCGATCTTGCCAGCGCCGATCTGCCCACGAACGGGTTTCCCGTGTCCATATCTGCGTTTATGCTCTACTTAGCTACGCGGTCCGCACTTGTGGGCTCCCTCGCTGGCCACGGTTTTCCCCTTGGCTTCTCGATGGGTGATATACCGCCCCTCCCCGGTCCCCGACGTCCCGTTGACCGGGACACCGCCTGAGCGGGGGATCGGAGTGTGGTCGGATCCGTGACCTTTTCCCACTGCCCCTTGTGCAGACTATCCAGGCCTAGAGATTTGGCCTGGAAATTTGTAGCTTTGCGCCACCTTATCCCCTTTGCGGTCTTGCAGTTACCTGCTACGTGACAGCTGCCGCTGGCGGAGTATCGATATATCGGTATGTTCAAGATCGATTGCGCTCCCCACCACTATTAGCGATCAGCTGCTCGCAAAAAGCAAAGCAGAGTGCGAAAATGGGAAAATTGTTATTGCCGTCCCAAAGAAGAGAGCGCGAAGGCTGTGAGGCTGTCTCTACCTGTGTGTATTTGTGCGGGTGTAGTTTAAATATATTTTCTTATCTTATCTAATCATCTATAAAAGTTAAGTCAGCTGGCAAACTAAATTGAATTTTATACCCGGTACTCGAAGAGTAAATAGGGTATATTGGATTTGTGCACAAAGTGAATGTATGTAACTCACAAAAGGAAACGTTTCCGACCCCATAAAGTATATATATTCTTGATCAGCATCATTAGCCGAATCGATTGAGACCGGATCTCAAAGACCA
Source organism: Drosophila guanche (assembly GCF_900245975.1). Lineage (NCBI taxonomy): Eukaryota > Metazoa > Arthropoda > Insecta > Diptera > Drosophilidae > Drosophila > Drosophila guanche. The sequence goes on from NW_022995772.1 coordinate 190,372, forward strand.
TAAAAGCTAGAGACACAAAATTGTGCACTTCTGTATTCTAACACAGTTAAAAGTGTATTTAAAAAATTAGCCCCGCTTCCTTCCGAACCAGCAAAACGGCGAAAACCCAGATATCTGGGATATAACTCTGTAACAAGTGTATTTAAAAATTTCGCAACGCCCCCTTCCGACCAAACAAAGGGAAAAAAGGAACAATTTCTTCTGAAGATAAGATAAAACTAAAAATACAGTTCCGTAGGGAATGACCATATCCATCAGAAAACCGTATTGGAATCAGATTGAGTCAATAATATAGCCAGACTGAAGAAATGTATTTGCAGTGGCTAAACCCACCCTGTCCAGCAGCTTTGCTTGTTCTAGTTTTTTGTTGCTCATGCTTTCTTGCTCGTACACTCTGCGTCATGCTGTTTGCGTCACTGGGGGACGTCTGCAAGCTAAAAGGCGGGAGAAGTAATGTAGATGACAGGTGTCATCCGAGTCTGGTATCATCTACACCTGTCGTCTAGATCTACATACATATGTAGAATGTAAAACGAGAAGGGTCGTGTGAGACGCATCTTACGCGTCACAACATTTATACCAATTACTCAGTCAGTGGACCTGAACCATGTTGTTTTTTTTTCCAATTTGACATTTTACATTTTTTCTACACCTGTCATCTACATCTACATCTACATCTTCATAACTCCTCACGCCAACACGCTATTTTCGCTCGCCCCTTCACCCCTAGAGCCGTACACTGCAGAGTCACGGCAGAGGCAGAGGCCGCACACTGCAGAAGCAGAGTGTGAATGAGAGAAAGTGAAAAAAACAACAAAAGCTGCTGGACAGGGTGGGTTTAGCCACTGTAAATTCATTTATTCATTGTGGCTATAATAATGATCCAATCGGATCTGATATGGTAATTGCGTACGGAATGGCGTTTTTAGTTTTAGCTCAACAAGACGGACGGACGGACAGACAGACATGGCTTTATCGACTCAGCTATTGATGCTGATTAAGATTATATATACTTTGTGGGGTAGAAAACGTTTCCTTCTGTGCGTTACATACATTCATTTTGTGCACAAAAATATGGTCATTCCCTAGTGAATGGCGTATTTAGTTTTCTTTTATCTTTCAAATTGTAGATTTGGGAGGTTTTCGCCCTTTTGTTGGGGCAAAAGGGGGCGGGGCTCATTTTTGAAATACACTTGTAACAGTGTGAGCATACAGAAGTCTGGATGCTACATTTGGTGGCTCTAGCTGTTAAAGTCTCTGAGTACTAGGCGCTCATCAGGACGGACAGACGGAGAGACGGACGGACAGACAGACATGGCTCAATCGACTTTATATACTTTATGGGGTCGGAAATGTTTCCTTCTGTGTGTTAAATACTCCTCGTTTTATATACAACTATATATATTTTAAATCAGAAATATTTCAAATATCTATTAACATCTGAATAATCTATATATATAAAAGAAAGTCGTATTTTGTTAAACACTTATAACTCGAGAACGGCTGGACAGATTGCCATGGTTTTTGATTTGTTGGATTTGTTTCCGTCGCAGAATACATCAGAAAACAACTTATGGCCTGTTTGTTGCGGCCATAAGGCCAAAACTTTATTTTTTTCTGAGGATATCATGTGTGTGTTCAGAAATTTGTCTAAAAAGTTAATTTGTTCATTTGTTGTTCATTTCTATTTGTTTAATCATATTTAATATTTGTTTTATTTATTTGTTTAATTTTGTATTAATCATTTTAATAACAATGCCGCGTCCTAGAAGATCCAATCTTTCCCAGCGAAGCCGTAATGCAATTAGGCAACGGAATATCGCGAGTCAATTATCTGAAATTGCACGAGAACAGCGCCGCGTTAATATGGAGCAAAGAAGGGCCTTAATTCGTGCTTCTCAAACACAAGAGCAAAGAGAGAGAAATCGTCGAGCTTATGGTACAGAAGAACAGATGAATAATCTTCGAAGTGCAAGAAGAAATGGTTTGAATCGAGCAGCGTTTCTGTATGATTGCACCATCCACTACAGCTTGCATCGTTTAGTTTGCATTGGTCCAATGGACGTTGTTTGCCAGCACTGTGGAGCATTGAAGTTTGCTGGTAAAACGCCTGGTTTGTGCTTCCTTAGTGGTAAAGTGAAATTGCCATTATTAGTCCCGCCACCAGAGCCATTGTGCTCCCTGCTTTATGGCGAATTCTAATTTAGTAGAGAGTAGCTGTAAGAGTATTTAACCTATTACGGGTTCTAAAATAAAATTTTTACTGCATTTGTTTCAGGTGAGGAAACTACCAAGAAGGTTAGTTCGATGGTTCGTGAAAATTCTGACAATTATTTGTTGCGATTTCTTCGACTGCTTCAACAATATTGCGTTGACATGTACGTTAAAATCGAAACGGAGCGCCTGACTTTCATTCGGTTGAGTCAAGCTAAGTTGCGTTCAGAGGAGTATACCCATTTACGAGATGCAATTAGCACAGAAGGAGATTCAGAAAATGTTGGTCGATTGACTATTTTACCGGCGACATACATAGGTAGCCCGCGTCATTTGCATGAATATGCGCAAGATGCAATGACATACGTTCGTCATTATGGTCGGTCAGATATATTCATTACATTTACATGTAATCCGAAGTGGATAGAAATTATTCACTTGCTGCTTCGCGGACAAACATCAAGTGTCAAGGTCACTAATGAATTACATTGTTAAGCAACACGTCTTTGGGAATACTCGATGCTGGATGTATTCAATCGAATGGCAAAAACGAGGCCTACCGCATGCTCACATTCTGATTTGGTTAGTCGAAAGAATTCGGCCAGATCAAATAGATGACATCATATGTGCGGAGATTCCTGCTCCTGAAACCGATCAATTTGCGATTTGTTAAAGCGATGCGTTCGCACGAACTTTGTTTTACTCAGAAATTCCACGTTATTACACTTGGAATGCTACATCGAAGAAATTTCAACGTCGGAAGCAAGGCGATGCAGTTCCTGGTCATCCAGATATGCGTTCTACTGATGCTCTTGGTCGTATTTACACAGTTCATCCGAAGAATGATGAATGTTTTTATTTACGGTTGTTTCTGGTACATGTTCGAGGGCCAACATCATTTGAATCACTGCGAACTGTTAATGGTATCGTGTGCCCCACATTTCAAGAGCCAAGAGCTAAATTTGCTTGAAAACGATACTCATTGGGACACGACAATCGCTGAAGCAATTATTTCTGCATCTCCAAGTCAGATACGCACATTATTTGCTATCATCATTTCAACATGCTTCCATGTTCCATGCTTACATGTCCGAAGATATTTTACATCGAATTCGCGTCAGCTCAAGAAATTACGATCTTGAGGTGAATGAGGAGATCCATAACCAGACTTTGCTCTTGATCGAAGAAATGTGTTACCTCATGTGCGGCAGTTTGTTAGTTAGGTTAGGAATGCCAGCGCCAGATCGCGGAATGAATGACGCATTTAATAGAGAATTGGAACGTGCACATGAATATGATCCACATGAACTAATCCAATCAGTTCAAACGAATGTACCTCTGTTGAATCCTAAGCAGAGGGAAGTCTATGATACACTGATTAATGCAATTGATGATGGAAATGGTGGTTCCCCCGGTGGAACTGGGAAGACATTCCTCATGTCATTGATTTTGGCCACTGTACGTGCGAGATCCGAAATTGCGGTAGCAATTGCTTCTTCTGGAATAGCGGCCACATTGTTAGACGGATGCCGTACGGCTCACTCAGCGTTAAAATTGCCATTAAACCTTCAAACTACTGAACAACCGACATGTAACATTTCGAAAAACTCCGCAATGGACAAAGTTTTAGTATCATCAAAAATCATCATATGGGACGACTGCACAATGGCTCACAAACGCGCATTGGAAGCACTAGACCGAACATTAAAAGATCTGCGCAATGACTCGAGATGTTTTGGTGGTGCAATGATTTTATTATCCGGCGATTTCCGACAAACACTACCAGTCATTCCTAGATCTACTGCTGCAGACGAAATAAACGCTTGCCTCAAAGTATCAAATCTGTGGCGATATGTAAAGAAACTTCAACTGTCTGTAAATATGAGAGTTGCATTGTTGAACGATCTATCTGCAATCTGCGATCTCAAAGCAATTGCTGACTATCGGTAATGGCAGTGTTCCTGTTGACAAATCGAGCGGTTTGATTTCATTTCCTAGAAATTTTTGCAATTTCGTATCATCAGAAGACGAGCTTATCAACAAAGTATTCGCGGATTTCATTGCTAACCACAAAAATACTAAATGGTTAAGTGAGCGAGCAATTTTGGTCGCTAAAAATAAAGATGTAGATGACCTCAATCTTATAATTCAAAATCAAATCGTAGGTACTCTATATTCATTCAAATCTATTGAATGTGTAACAAACGAAGAAGAAGCCACTAATTATCCAACTGAATTTTTAAACTCCTTGGATGTGCCTGGTTTACCACCGCACAATTTAAAACTTAAAGTTGGCTCGATAGTCATCATGCTTAGAAATTTAAACCAACCAAAACTGTGTAATGGAGCGCGTTTGGAAATAAGAAAACTGATGAGCAATGTGATTCACGCGTCGATATTTAAAGGAAAATTTAAAGATGAGGAAGTTCTTATTCCAAGGATTCCGATGATCCCAACGGATATGCCCTTTGAGTTTAAACGAATTCAATTCCCGATTCGTCTTGCCTTCGCCATGACGATCAACAAATCACAGGGCCAATCCTTGACTATTTGTGGCCTAAAACATTCATTTTCTATGTTTTTCTCATGGTCAATTGTACGTGGCATGCTCACGTGTCGGCAAACCATCCGCTTTATTTGTTCTTGCGCCTGACCAAAAAACAAAGAATGTCGTTTACCACAAAGTGCTTGAATGAAAATCCTATTACCATCGCATTGGATCATTGCAACCTATAGAAGATGCTCAGCATAAATTCTTGCAAATATACTTCATAGGCAATATGCAAGAACAACTTGACAGGCGTCAAAAGATCAACACAGCTACGAAGAGGGCAATTCTCCAAGATCTACAGCAAATGCTTCATGAACATCATGCATTGGTCAGGCTGTTCAAGACTGCTTTAGAGCGCATGCCAAGTGATTGCAATTCGGTCAAGTCAATTAAATACATTTGCAAATATGTCATGAAAGGGAGCGACATGGCGGTTTTTGGTATCCAAACATCCAATACCAACGATGAAATCACGCGCTATCAAGTTGGTACTTTTTTGTTTCTATTTCTATAAACATATTATTTTGTATCATTGTTTTACGTTCATCAAAGCCTAAATTAGTTCAGCTAAAAAGTATCACGACATTCATTGACTGTTAGGCGGTGCGAAGTTCGCCGGGTCAACTAGTTATAAATATTTATAAAATTAATAAAACATAAACAAATAACTATAAAATAAGTCCGCTGAAGTCCCTTGTTTCTCGGTCTAAAAATATTGATTGTAATGTAGAACTAATCCTGGTGAACAATTTAGTAAATAAAGAAGTCTTCTATAATACGATTTTTGTCAAAATAAAGACAATTTGTGTGGCGAAAAAATATATACTCACCTGTCACATATTTATTGTTAATATTAATAACAAATCAATCAAAGTTTATAACTTATTAATAATTAAATAATAAAAAATAATCAATGAAACCGTTTTGTGTCCACCACAATAATAATTAGTTTAATACATATATATAAAAACATTAAAACTTGATATGCTTCGAAGGCCTGTTGTTTGAAGAGTCAAAGTTACAGTTTTTGCTAGTTTTGCCTAGAACTATGCTCTAATCGGAACCATACTCTTCTATCTTGTAAAAATCATTCATCTTCATGATTCTGCAATTAAAGTTTTCTGACAAGTGCAAATTCTATAGCTACACACATACTACACTTAACCCATTGAAAATACATAGAGAAGAAGCTTGAGAAAAATAAACCAAGGTTCAGTTCATCTTGCACATTTTGCTTTAGTGCTGCCGTTCATTCACTCAATTTCCACCTGAGTGTCTGGAGCAAAAGCAAAACGTAGCTCATTATGTAGTCTATTTACAATATGCTTAAGCAACCAGACGGATGGACCAGACCTACTCCTCATCCTCCTCCTCCTACTATTCGATGTTCCCTCATCACCTATCTCAATCTCCGGCCCACTTCTTGCTCAAGAGGGCATTGTAGTGGTTGGTGGAGGGGCAGGGTCGGGATCCTATTCCAGCTGAGGCTCTGAGAAACGAGAAGAACCCATCGCTGATGTTGCTTTCTGAGTGCTGTAGTAAAAATTAAAATTATTTTGGTTATGTCAAATAATGTAGCCTGCGGTTCTGGTTTCCAGGACAGAAGCAGGAGCGCAAGCACAAGCACAGCTACAAGGCACAAGACAGGACTCTCTAGTTGGGTCAGCAGAGGCATCCTTTGGCACAATCTTCGCTTGAGAAAGGCAACAATTTAAAGAGGCAACTGTGGAGAGTAGTGCAGTGCAGAATGAAGGGTAAACTGATAAATATGACAGGAATTCTAGTAGATCCAAGGAATCCTTTAGCAGGAGTTTCATTCTGCAGATAACTTTGCCTCCTTGTCCACCTATTTTCATTATTATACCCGGTATTAGATCACAGAACTGGGATTAGATGGATTCATTAATATTTCCAGAATAAAGAAATTAATTTGTATTGGCAAAACCCCGTCCAGCGGCTGTTTTGTGGTTTTTTTTTCACATTCTCTCATTCAACACTCTACTACGAGCAGTGTGAGGCTGTAGGGGAGGGGCTAGCTTAAAGAGCTTGTTGACACGAGAAGTGATATTTGTAGATGTATGTGACATATGTAGCAAATATGTAAAGTGTAAAATTTGAAATAAAAAACCACTTGGGTACAGATTTCCTACTGAGTAGCGGGTATTAACGTTGTGACGCGTAAGAGGCGTCTCACACGTCCCTTCTCGTTTTTAAGTATGTCCCAGGCATAACTACATAACAACATTTATCTGCTGCTGATGAAATTAAGTCTATTGTAGGATTCAAGGATCGTAGTCCCAAATATTTATTAGCTGCAGAAAAATATTTTTTAACCATTTTAATGAAGTCCATGAACAGTTTTCTATCTAAACATAAAACAGATTTGAATTGAAACAGACTAAATGATTTTTTTAATCGGCATATTCCATACGATAATCCATTGCTACCGCACAAAATAAAGAAAAACAAAACACTCTGGAAACAAAAAAACCAATTCCGCTAATGGAATTCCATTACCAACGAGAAGGGACGTGTCACAACTTTTATACCCGGCACTCAGGACTACATCTAGATGTAGAAGACATCGCCAACCACTAGATATCGTTCACATTACAGAACACGTAGTAAAAAGCCAACTAAATAAAATTCATCAAAAAAATTGGATCAGTTAATCGTATTGTCCAATTTATGAGATATTTAAAACAGCAATAAAATTGTTACTTTTCCCCTGCACATTCTGTGCAATAATGGCCGCTAGATTTCACAGCAGATTTTTCGAAAGTGGCGCCATCTATGAAAATTTCTGGTACGCAACTTTGATGGTCACTCTTTTTCTAATAAAACCGTTAAAAACCGAGTCTTGGTTTTATCTTTTAAAAATTAGCTTTTGGCCACTGTTTCCGCAACTCTTCGCAACCAGTTAGGAATCAACATCTATAAATAAAAAGCCAAGTGCTGCTGCTCTTCTTCTTTTCAATTTCGACATTCACCTATTAAATGCATTTTCTTCTAATATTCACATATTACATGTATGTTCTATAGCAACAAACTTCTGTGAGTATGTCGTAAATGCAACAATTCAATATCTTAATGCTACAAATTCATTTTACTTATACATAATACTAATTGCTCCCGGCCATAAGCCCTTTGCGCTAATTTGGCGTAAACAGCCACCAAAACTGGTCATTGGGACAATAGTGCATCTGCACCTTAGCGGTGTTTTGTCTAATTTTAAATTGTTTCTTCATCTGTCATCTACATCTACAACACTTATCACATCAACACGCTCGCCGCCCTTCCCTAGACCAACATACTGCTGACTTGCGGCAGAGGCAGAGGCAGCGATAGCACACAAAAAAAAAAATAAGCTGCGGGACGGGGTGGGTTAAAAGTCGGAAGAGGAATCGGCAGGGGGAGGGCAAGGCAGGGTCCGAGTGAAGCAGAAGCAGAGTGTGAATGAGAGAATGTAAAAAGAGAAACAAAAGCTGCGGGACAGGGTGGGTTTAGCCACTGGAAATTAATTTCTTCATTCTGGCTATAATAATGATCCGATCGGATCCCAACTTGGTGATCTGATATATATGGCCATTTCCTACGGAATGGCGTTTTAAGTTTTGTTGTATCTTCAAAACTGTAGATTTGGGAGGTTTTCGCCCTTTTGCGGGGGCGCAAGGGGCGTGGCTCATTTTTGAAATACACTGGTTTCATTGTGAGCATAGAGCAGTCCGGAGACAATATTTGTTGGCTCTAGCTCTTATAGTCTCTGAGAACTAGCCGACAAACGACGGACATACGGACAGACAGACATGGCTCTATCGACCGTCTATTGATGCTGATCAAGAATATATATACTTTATGGGGTCGGAAACGCTTCCTTCTGTGCGTTACATACAACCGTTATTCCCCACAAATACAATATACCCTATTTACTCTTCGAGTACCGGGTATAATAAATCCATTAAATATTTATCAATTTATTGGGCCACAAGCACTCACAGACACAGGGCCATGGTTATGGTCATATTTATGTGGCATATTTTAGTCAATTGTTGAATTAAATCTGTAAATCTGCAAGTCTGTCCTCTTTAAAGTTTAGATAAATATTTTGTAAGCCGCTCTCCTACTCGTTGCACCAAAGTCCATTCTTTTTTTTCCTTCGGCCTTCTCGTATTGCAATTATGGCCTGGCCTTTACTGACACTCCTCTTGGAACTTTCATGGCAAATCGTTGGGAACATTTTTTTAACGAGCGTAAAAGTGTACCCTAGAACAAAAGCAAAGAAATGGTAAAGAAAAAGAAGAGAATGAACTTGCATGTAATATTTTATGGTAATTTTATGCAATAAACGTTGAAATGTTTGTCATCAATTTTCTTAACTCATATTTCATGTGCAAGGACCTTCCTTGAACCAACCACCATCTCAATCCACTTCCTCACTCACTCAGTCAACAGTTTCCAGGACCACTCGCTACAAGGAGCATATACAGGCCAACAACCATGGAGCGTAGTGAGAGAAAGAGCTTCATCTGAGAAATTAATGGGTAAGCTGCATGCCTGATATAATTTCAAACACTTTTTATACCTGGTACTCAAAGAGTAAATAGGGTGTATTGTATTTGTGCACGAAGTATGTAACACACAGAAGGAAACGTTTCCGACCCCATATAGTAAATATATTCTTGATCAGCATCAATCGACTGAGCCATGTTTGTCTGTTCGTCCTGCGCCTAGTACTCAGAGACCATAAGAGCTAGAGCCACCAAATTTAGCATCCAGACTTCTGTATGCTCACACTGTTACAAGTGTATTTAAAAAATGAGCCCCGCCCCCGCAAAAGATCGAGAACGTCCCAAATCTACAATTTTAAAGATAAAAGAAAACTAAAACCAAAAAACTAAAAATTCCGTAGGGAATGACCATATCCATCAGATCACCAAATTAGAATCAGATTGGATCATTATTATAGCCACAATGAAGAAATTAATATGCAGTGGCTAAACCCACCCCGTCTTACAGCTTATATTTGCTTTTTTCACATTCTCTCATTCACACTCTGCTTCCGGGTCTACGGAAGGGGGGAGAGCTAAAGGAGCGTATTGGTGCGAGAAGTGTTGTAGATGTAGATAGATGAAGAAAAAAAGTAAAATTTGACAAAACACCGCTAAGGTTCAGATGTAGTGCTGAGTGCCGGGTATTAAAGTTGTGACGCGTAAGAAGCGTCTCACACGTCCCTTCTCGTTATTTTAGCTCTTGTCTACATAGGGATCCCATCCCCATCCCACCACCTCCTAGTCATCCATCCCAGTGTTCGACCTACAACCCATCGTTCTGCGTCTCAATAATTTTAAGCCAGACGCGAAATGCATTTCACAAAAGAAAAACAGGGTGTCGCAACAAGAAATTGATATCTTCAGGAAAGAAATTCAAAGAAATCATAACTCGTAGATAAAATAATACTCTCCTTAGACTGTATTTTCAGTTGAAAGTAGGAGAACTTTTATAGTGTGCACCCTGTATGGATACCCCCACTTTCCTGAGCTATCTTGTATTGGGGGTTTCGCTCTCATTTCGAGTTCAAGCCATGCATCCCCATGCATTTTGCTACCCACCGCCCTCCCTCACTGCATAGCAGAACAGAATTTTTATGCGCTTCTTTGGTTTTACGCTACCCGGCTAATGTGATTTCCAGCACATAAAAACGAAAATCTATGGGTAGTCGTAGTCCAACGATGATGATGATGACAACGACGACTATGCTTACCAAGAAGGGGTTCTGGGGGTCTGGTGCAACGTTTTAGATTTCAGCATTCCTTGGCGTATAAATGGTTCAATGCTTTGGCTAACGAGGCAGTTAAAAGAATCTCCGCCAATTCTTCAGTTGTTTGCCAAACTTCAGCGCATAGAAATTGCAACCCATTAAATGCACATTTTCTGTATTTTCTGCTTTTATTTTGTAGTTTCTGCTTTTTATTTTTTTAAATTTTTCTTTAATTTTCACCAATTTAAAACCTACAAAATGCATAACCAACGAGTAAGAATGTGTGAGACGCTTCGTACGCGTCAAAACTTTTATGCCCGGTACTCCTCAGTCAGTATATTCATATGCAAATACACTTATGTAAGTATGTATGTAACCTTAGGATACAAGCATGTGCAGGCACTGGACTTTAATTTTGTCATTCCAGACTGAGGGCTTTTTTTTTTGTTTTTTTTTTAACGGATAACATTTTTTTAAGAGTTTTGAAAGTCGGGTATTTTTTTAAAACCATGTTTTTAGAGGTAGTGCTTATTTTCTTCACAAAACTCAAGCATCTTACATCTGGTTGTAATGAACTTCAACATTCTTTAAAGCTAATGCATGCATCTATAAAGTGTACCCACACACTTATCAAAAATTATCATCAAACCATTCCTAAAAAGTTGGCCTGGATCGAAGCGGCAAATCGTGTCAGATAGAGTAACCAGTTCATCAAGACGGATGGACAGACGGACGGACGGACGGACAGGCATGTCGACTCGGCTATTGATGGTGATCTTGGGGTCGAAAAATGTTCCTTCTGTGAGTTCAGCACATTGCTCTGAACACAAAAAAAATATACCCAATTTACTCTGTGAGTGCCGGGCTTAAAAATAGTTTTTCCAACAAACGTTTGCTTTTGATTATTCTAACAGATTTTTGGACGGAACACAAACCAAAATTAAAAATAACGAACCAAATATGGAAAAGCGTCAAGCATAAGTGTATTACTAACACATTCCATATACATTCAATTGTATGTATGAACATACGTATGAACATATGTATTGTATGTATTGTAGTTCGCACATGTATTAGATACTTAATTATACTTAATAGATATACAGACATATGTACATACATACATATGTCCACTTTTCGAAAATATTTGAAAGCAAACGTATAAGAAAGTGTTTTATCAAACTATTGAAACCTTTCCATATCTTAAACCATATACCTAACAATGTCTGCTATAATAGGTCTCAGTCAATATATCTGTACCTTAGTGGTTTTATTTTGAATTATGTATTTTACATTTTTTTTACATCTGTCATAGACACCTACATCACTTAACCCCCAGTGACGCACACTACATGAGGCAGAGGGTGAGAGCAAGAAAGAATGAGCAAGAATGAGCATGCTGCTGAACGGGGTGTGGGTAGCCACTGCAAATTAATGTCATCACTCTGGCTATTATCATGAACCGATGTATTCCCGATTCGGTTCTCTGATAGGTATAGTCAGATATAGTCCGCCCTTTGTGGGGCGGAAGGGGGCGGTGCGAAATTTAGAAATGCACTAAATCAGTGTGAAGTCGCAGTAGCGAGGAGGCAAAATTTGATGGCTCTAGCTCTCATAGCCTCTGAGGAATAGCCGATAAATAAGACGATCAGACGGACGGACAGACGGACATGGCTCTATCGACTCGGCTATTGATGCTGATCAAGAATATATATGCTTTATGGGGTCGGAAACGCTGCCTTCCGTCAACTTTCTAGCACAAATACAATATGGCAATTGAAAAGCAATTAGCTAAGTGGCTTTCGTGTGTAAAATGCACGGAAGCACTATTGCCCACACAAAATATCGAAAACAAGTGTAGCAATATAAGCTTTGTTTAACTTTTTTTGAAACAGAAGATAGAGAGTTATACGCAAGGATTTCTCTATCTTATGCCAGGAATATATTTTAAGGGACATGATTGTGGATTATTTGGATTTATTTTGGATTTAGTTGTCTTGTTGTAAAATGTTGAAAGATACATATCAATACTGTGAAATAAGTTCCACTTAATTTTTAAACAAAACATATGTCAGGCCTTGCTTTTTTCATCACTTAAATATGACCCAAGTAGACCCATCGCAATCATACAAAACATTTTTTATTTTTTGTTTCAGTTACAACTTTTTTTTTCTGGCTGAATGGGGGTTTTTTTGTCTGTTGTGGGTGGCTGCTAAAAGCAGAGCAAGAGCATTGCCAACTAATTAAACTGATGAAAGGCAATGCTTCATGTAAAACAGTAACAAGCTAACAAAAGCAAATACTGTCTAACTGTCGGCCAGCAGTCGGCCCTGCAGCCCCACCTGCCACATCCCATTCAATCTTTCTCGTTATACTCGGTACTCGAAGAGTAAATAGGGTTGTATTGTATTTGTGCGAATAACGGTTGTATGTAACACACAGAAGGAAGCGTTTCCGACCTCATAAAGTATATATATTCTTGATCAGCATCAATAGCCGAGTCGATGGAGCCATGTCTGTCTGTCCGTCCGTCTTGTTGAGCGCCGGGATCTCAGAGACCATAAAAGCTAGAGCCACCATATTTTGCATTCAGACTTCGTATGCCTCACACTGTTGCAAGCGTATTTCGAAAATGCCCTGCCCCCTCAAAAGGGCGAAAACCTCCCAAATCTACAATTTTGAAGATAAAAGAAAACTAAAAACGTCATTCCCTAGGGAACGACCATATCTATCAGATCACCGAATTAGGATCCGATTGGACCATTATTATAGCCAGAATAAAGAAATTAATATGCTGTGGATAAACCCACCCCATCCCGCAGCTTATATTTGCTTTTTTTTCACATTCTCTCATTCAAATTCTGATTTTTCTGTGTTCGGCCACTGCATCTGCCGCGAGTCTGCAGTGTGTGGGTCTAGGGAAGGGGGATGAGCTAAAGGAGCATGTTGGTGTGAGAAGTGTTGTAGATGTAGATGACAGATGAAGAAAAAATGTAAAAATTTACAAAACACCGCTAAGGTGCAGATGTAGTACTGAGTGCTAATGGGTATAAAAGTGGTATAAAAGTTGTGACGCTTAAGAAGCGTCTCACACGTCCCTTCTCATTTTACTTCGGAATGGGTCTTCTTTTTTTGGATACCCTACCCTCAGTGTGTTGGAAATGTGTGAATTGCAAGTCGATTGACAGAAACGGGGGATAGAATTTGTATGTAGTTTACCATTACTACCATTACTACTACTAACAGCAAAACAGTAGATAATACTATTAAAACATCAGACAACATTACAAGAACCAGCCAAAGTCTCAATACGTCTCGAAAATATTAGAAAAATACAAGAAAACGATTACGAATACAAAAAAAATAATAACTCGAATATTCCTAGCATGACATGTGCCAGGCATAAAAAAGTTATACATCATTTCTAGATGTAAATATTGCCGATTTTAAGAGTGTATCCCATATTGGTGGTTTAAGAACCCCTACATATGAACTTATGTATGTGCATATGTTTCACGTTCTGTGTTCTCTTCTTTTTCAGCATTGTTGTTACAGCACATTTAAACAATTGAACACACACTCACACCCAGCCTTGCAATGATCAGGATTGAGGGTGGCAAGGGTGGCAGTAGGGCAAGAAGGCCGAAAAACGAAATATTGTCATGGCATATACAATTTCCCACAATGAAAAATAAATAGGTGCAGGATTCATTAGGATTACAAGAGTTTGTAGTCGACAATTGTCGGGCCAACAAAACAGACAAACAGACAGAGAGATAAAGACAGAGTATGTATACATATACATACATACATATGTACATATATGCCTGCTCAGACAACAGTCCACTGTATTCAGTGATTATTCAGGCAGTGAGAGGATGGGCTAGCCTTTGCCCCAGATCGAATTGTTTTTAAGCATCCAAGTACATTTGAAAAACAGAAAAATAATGCCTGTAAATGAAATGACTTTCGTGTACTCTAACAATGGTTGCGGCTTTTATAATTGTATAATTTTAGGATTACACAAGCTTTGATTTAAAATTCGGAAAGCAGGAACTTAGGTATCATATATGGTAACTTAGAGTAATAAGAAATGGGACCTAGATTCTGATTAAAAAAAGAGAATCCAATCTTCCATTTGGATTGAACTCTAAATACCATTACCATTTAATTTCTTACTGCTACAAAATGTGGCAATTGTTATTTTGTAAATTGAAGAAGAACTGAATTGAAGAAGTAAGAACTGCAATTATTGTTGGATTTCAGTTCGGGATCTATTTGTGTATAAAAGCGGATGTATGTAACGCAGAGATGGAATCGCTTCCGACCCCTCAAAGAATACATATTCTTGATCAGCATCAATCGTCGAGTCGATATAGCAATGTCCATCTGTCCGTCCGTCCGTCTGTCCGTCCCTATGAGCGCCTAGTACTCAGAGATCATAAGAGATAGGGCAATGAAGTTGTGCATCCATACATCTGTATGCTCACACTGTTACAAGTGTATTCGGCGGAAGTGAAGTGGCATGTTCGTTTAAATTTTCCCTTTGACTTGCAGTTTATGAAATATCTAATTGACAGTCGTCTACTGTTTTCATTTCCTTTCAATCAAGCGTCAAATTGTAGTAGTTCTAGGTATTTCCATCTCAAGATGGTTGAAATATTTGCATAAAAATGTGCACAAAAATGCTCTAATTATATTCCATCTGCTGTAGGTGTTTACATATTCAGATAGTTGCACTGCTACTGCCACATGTTGCCATCCACTCACTCAGATGCTGTGTATTTGCCTCAGAATTAGGAAAATTTTGCGCAACATCGCCTGCTAATTACAGTGTATCCCTACTCCTCTCTCTCTGTATCTGTCATTTATGTTTCCCAGGTTGTAGGAGCAGCGCACTCCCTCTCTCTCTCTTTGCTCTGATAAATGTTTGCACAATAACAAACAGTACGCAGTATGCAGCAAAACCTTACTGTTGGTTATCTGGCTACTGGGACTCAAAATGTTCAGAAAATAGAGCTTCAAATGCATACATATCCAGGAGGTGTTTATGCCACTGAGTGTGTCTGCGTGGGAAGATGGTTGACAATATATTTATCTAATATATAAAATGCACTTGTGCTTCTTCTATATACATACATATATGGAATAGGCTATGGTTAAGGCCATGGAGTCTATATGCATGGATCCATCAGCAAAATTCTGGGCTTTGGCCAACAAAAGACAGCGGCGTCTCCTGGCCAAAGTGCAAGACAAACAATGCGAGCCATGAAACATACATACTTTTTTGTTGTGCTCAGCGTCATTCCACTTGCACGCCTCTGTAATTGAAACTATAAATAGGCGAAGTGATGATACCCTTTAAAACTTAGGTTTACTAAATATATGTATGCATTAATCGTAGAAGTAATCTAATTATACATACACATACACATATACATATACATATACATATACATATACATATACATATACATATACATATACATATACATATACATATACATATACATATACATATACATATACATATACATATACATATACATATACATATACATATACATATACATATACATATACATATACATATACATATACATATACATATACATAAACATATACAAATACATATACATATACATATACATATACATATACATATACATATACATATACATATACATATACATATACATATACATATACATATACATATACATATACATACATGTACACACATATAGAGCATAATTGCAAACATAATTCATTAAAAATCGATTTACTCGCCCAGTGTGTTCTGTCTGTCCTGCAGACATTGTAGCTGCAGGTTATGAGTTTACTGTTTACGCTGCCTTGAAGCCATAAATATTTGCAAAATGCTTGTAAAAAAACAAAAGGTTGCAAAAAAACTCTATGGAGAGCCATAAGCACTGAGCATGAGGAAGAGGCGGAGACGGAAGAGAAGGAAGTACGCAGAACCCGGACTGGTTTTGACGATGTCCAAAGACCCCAAAACTTTGATAAATACAGTATCCATCCATCCATCGATTAATTTTTTACATCCTCCACATCTAGCACCAGCTGCATTGTCATTTGGTGTTCGGATTAAACTTAACTTTTAGTTTTTGCATATAAAATGTTACTCCATAAATGGAGGTAAGGAAAGTGCAGTACAAATTCTGACCATAGTGGCGGCAAAAAAGGGGTTTATCGCCACCCCACCCCACCCCCTGGAACATCATATTCCAATAAGCCAACTAAATCTTTAATTGCTCTTCCCAACCCAATTTCGTCCCAATCAAATTGAGTTTCCTCCCCTGCACTTTGGACTCACCTTGTCGAGCCGCGCGTCAAAAGCCATAAAATTTAATTTATTTGTATCTAATAATTTCCCATGGCAACTGTTCGTTATGCAAATACGCTTTTTGGAACACCCTTTTAGGGTATATTTAGGGTCCAGCTTGGGACCTGCAGCACACACAATTGTTATGGTATGCCTTAAGGCTTCCCCACAGCTATACTGAAATAACAAGAAGATGGGCAAACAACCAAACAAACACACGCACAGGCACACCAACACACTGTTACTCCAGCCCTGCATCCTTGATTTGGTTTGCGTGCCACATTTGATTTGAGCTACAGCTCCAGTTGAAGCTACGCTCATAAAGTTGCCTTTTCCTCCCCCCACTTAAGCGCATTTAGCGCCATAAAACTCAATGGTCGAATATGTACATACATACTTATGTACATTTGTCTGTATTTATATCCGACTCGTTCATTGCAGGACGTTTGGTCAAACAGAGGCGGAAGCCAAGTGGGTATAATAAACAATTAGATCGTGCACACAAATTGAAATGCTAAATGCTGCTTAAATCCACAAAGCTGCAGTTGGATGCCATTTTCTTTTTTGAGAGACGAGAAACAATTCAAATGGTTAGGGACGCGATATCAAGCCAAACAATTGACTTATCATTTGACTTTGTGCGGGGGCACAACAACAAAAACAAATCCCAAAGGAGAAATCGAAGGGTGGACAATGGTGAAATTCTACGCAATCGGCTTATGCCGCTGCTGGTGACATTGTTGCTGCGGTTTGATGCCCGCCCTCTGGGCGCAGCAACAACAATGGCTGCGGCGTTTGTCCCGGCGTTTGTCCCGCAGTGTAGCCAAAACGTGAAGCAATAAACCGCATAGAGAGAGAATCAACAATAGCTTTAGGGTGGGGCGTTCTGGCCCCCGCTCCCCTCCCTAACCAAGTTCAGAACAATTAAAGCAACGGTTTTCTGCTGCCATTCTGTTGTTTTTTCTCCTTCTTCTTCTTGGTTTAGTTTATTTTTTATTCCTAAAATAAATATGACTGTTAACGTTTTTCAAGGGACAATCTCCAAAGAGAAATAAAGTTGGGGAAATTAGTGTGGGTGTGAAGTCAAGTGTAATATTAAAAAGGCACTGCTGCGACTGTTAGAGAAAATATGTTAACAACTTAATGCTAAAAGTAGCACAGAAAATACAAATTTGATCAAATTAATTCCTAAATTAATTTTTTCAATGCTTTTATTGTAACACTGTATGATAATGTACAACGACTCCATATCCATTCCCCTATAGAAACTCGAAAATAGTACAATTTATTTTTGTAAGAGCATCATCCCAAAGTCCAAGAAAATCGTTCACAAAATTTGAGCAAGTTTGCGTAGCAATTGAAGTTCCCACTCTACTGAATTTACCCCTTTTTTGTGCCAGCTTTAGTCTGCTTTTTAGAAGCCGACACGGATAGCCCATACGCCACCCGACACACAAAGAACTAAGATAAAAATTCAATTAAGCCCGGCCCATGCCAACAACAACGAACAGCTTTTGTCAACTAATTACATGTCGGCAGTCAGCCAGCCATCCAGCCAGCCCCCAATTGTCGACGAAAGGTAAATGTAATTTTCAGGCAAGCGTTCATTTTCTTTTAATTGGAAACGAAGAAAGAAAAATATTCCTTTTCGCATTGAGTGACAAAGGTGTGATTTATTATATTGAAACCTTTCTCAGGCTTTTTACCTTACTTTTGCTACGCTTTCCTTTGCTTTCAATCGTTTCAATAGTTTTTTTTATACCCGGTACTCGAAGAGTAAATAGGGTATATTGTATTTATGGGGAATAACGGTTGTATGTAACACACAGAAGGAAGCGTTTCCGACCCCACAAAGTATATATATTCTTGATCAGCATCAATAGCCAAGTCGACTGAGCCATGTCTGTCTGTCCGTCCGTCTGTCCGTCCTGATGAGCGCCTAGTACTCAGAGACCATAAGAGCTAGAGCCGCCAAATTTTGCATCCAGACTTCTGTATGCTCACACTGTTACAAGTGTATTTCAAAAATGAGCCCCGCCCCCGCATAAGGGTGAAAACCTCCCAAATCTACAATTTTAAGGATAAAAGAAAACCAAAAACGCCATTCCCTAGGGAACGACCATATCTATCAGATCATCAAATTGGGATCCGATTGAATCATTATTATAGCCACAATGAAGAAATTTATTTGCAGTAGCTAAACCCACCCCGTTTATATTTGCTTTTTTCACATTCTCTCATTCACACTCTGCTTCTGCAGTATGCGGCCTCTTCCTCTGCCTCTGCCGCGCGTCTGCAGTGTGTGGGTCTAGGGAAGAGGGGCGAGCTAAAGGAGCGTATTGGTGCGAGAAGTTTTGTGGATGTAGATGACAGATGAAGAAAAAATGTTAAATTTTACTAAAAAACCGCTAAGGTACAGATGTAGTACTGAGTGCCGGGTATAAAAGTTGTGACGCGTAAGAAGCGTCTCACACGTTCCTTCTCGTTTTCATTGTACGTTTTCTGATTTTGGTTTTTTTTCATGTCTGTTGAAATGTGGGCTCTCAAAATGTGACTAAATAAACTCTCCTTGCTCTTATCCGTATAGAATGACAATATCTATCAGATCCCCGTATTAATATCGGCTCAGATCAATATTAGAATATTAGCCAGAATGAAGAAATTAATTTGCTGTGCTTACCCCTACCCCGTCTGGCAGCTTTGCTTATTCTTGCTTATTGCATTCATTCTTTAAGGCTCGTACACTCTGCCTCATGCAGTTCCTCATGTAAAAGCGTCTCACTTAGCCATGAGGCATAAATAAGATACAATGCATCAGCAGGCACTCACATTTCTTAGTGCGTTTTGTATGTACATATGTTGTATGTTTCTTGCTTCTCTGCTGTTGCTGCAGCCACCGCAATTGTGAATAGGCCCCCTGAAGTTTCGTCCCTGTCTCTGAGCAGGTTCTCTGTGCATCGGCCGAAGCCGGGATCTTTTCCTATACAAAGAGAAGCCATACGACGCTGCCGACCCGTGAAGTACATAGATTAAAAACACTTGACCAAATATTCATAACCTAGGCAGGCCCGATTTCTCAAAAAAAAGGTAAGCTTCATCGCCAGCGCTGTGGCCGAAAACTCCTTCCGTTCCCTTCCCTTGGTGAGATGCCCAGAGAGAGGAAATTAATTTATTGAACAGCTGGCAAGGCGCCACAAAATTTGAATATCGCTGGCGGTTACAATTTAATTAACAATTCCAGTCTGCGACAAGTGAAGGCAGAAACATCAAAGTTTTATCTCTGCCCGGAAGTCTAGAGTGAAGGCAGGAAAGTGCGGAAATTCTATGACTGTGTCTGTAAAATTTGTGCAAAAGTCATTTTTAATATTGGCATAAACAAATTCGTATAGACTGTATCGAGATAAACTTTCGTTTTTTCTGTTTTGACACATTTTTTGTTCATACTATTTTAGGGATTCACGAAGCAAAGGGAGGGGGCTGCTAAACAGGAAATTAAAACCACTAACTGATTCTGTTTAATTAAATATTTTCCATTATTAAGTTCGCGAAACAGGCAGCAAATAAAAAACTGGTGCGGTACATTTTGGTGCATTCTGCTTTGATTACTGACCGAAACTGACTTGCTATTACATTTCTCTTACATTTAGATATCACTATAATCTTTGATTCCATACAATTAATTGTGGGTTTAGTCTTAGGAACATAATTTCTCGGCCTAAAGTGAAAAATTAAATTTCCGCACATATCAATGCGATTAGTTTCTATGGTAGAGGGATGGAAATTAATGTCGCAATTTGCTTTTCAACACGCTGCTCTCAAATAGATACTGCCACGACTCCACACACACCCATAAATTATAAAACCGTCAGACAGAACCCAATTTTCCTGCCCATTCCCACTACAGTCCTCTTTGGCAGAAAACTTAATTGCCTCTGAGTCTGGTTCTTCCTCTAATAGTCTTATAAAATAAACACTGTAAATTATCAAACAGGATTTTTGCCTTTTGGGAGAGTGGTTGGGAGAGTTCAGGTTTCAGAGGTGCGCAGAGCCCAGAAGTGCGGTGTGCGTGTGTGTGGCCGGGTGGGCTTATGTGGGAGTGGAAATATATGTACATATAAACATGTCTGCCACTTTTCCATGGCAATTTTCTTATCAAACTGAAACTTGCAGCACAGTTTTCACATTGTTTTAATGTGGTTCTGTTAAGGGAGATTCCAAGGTATTCAAAAATTACATTACTGGACAAAGTCGAACCTTTTTTCATCAAGGATCAAACCGAATTTTTCTGATAGATATCGGATTCAAATTTTTTAATGAGCTATGTTTTTTTTCTATGGCAGAACGTTTTTTTAAGAATTTGTCTGGTATTTGCTTTTACGATTTTTTTAAGAGGTAGCTAATTTTTTCAAGCTAAGGTACTTAGCTCTGGCTGTAATACATTTTTTTTTATCTGAAAAGCTGATTGATGCAGCTAAAAAGTGGACCCAATTACACTTCCAATCAATTCAGTTATAGTCTCTCTATTACATATAAACAAACAAAATGTAATTTTCTTGGGCCACAGTTTTGTTTATCTTTTGCCATAATTATTGAATCTATTAGCTAATATTACATACGATTTCTATGCCAACAGAAAAGGAGGCATATTAAAATATTCCTCTTTGCTCTCGATTGTCGAATACCCTTGAGTTGCTCCTGTTGTATTTATGGGCTTGTGTGTGTGCCCAGTTTAAGCCCGTGCACGTAAGTAATTCTTTAACAAGTTGCATAAGCACTTCAAACCTAAGCCGTTTAAGTAGCTGTATAGCAGCGATGGCGAAGACTACATATGATGATGGTGATAATCATAATGTTGTTTTTGTACTCGCTTTTGGTTTTTGGTACGATCTTTAGCCACTCTTTGTCCACTTGTAAATACCCTGTAATCGCGTAGAGAAATAGTAGGAGTAGGAGAAATAGTAGAGTAGATTTACACGCCTTTAAGCCTTTTACCCAATTCATTATTTGAGCAATTTAAATTATAAGTAGATTAATTTTTAAGAATAAATACCACCAACTAGCATACGTACATATAAGAATAGCACCGTGAGATAAAAAAAAACCATTCTCAAAGAAACATTAAAATTAGTGGAAAACTTTAACTCTGCGTCGCTTAATCGTCAGGTTTATTAATTCTATCACCACGAAACAAAAATGATGTGGAAGCTGGGCAGAATTTCAAATATGAAGGTGCAAAAAAAGTAAAACGTAAGTTGTAAATATCAGAAAGACATATACTATCAGCCAGGTCCAGGTTATCAGAAGCTCTTGCCTTAAAATTTGCTGCATGTATGTATTAGGTCGTTTGACGTTCCTTCCCTACTTTTAGTTGTAAAATTTGAAGATGAGATGGTGTGTGTACATGTGTTTTGGACAAAGACATTTCATGCAGCTAATGATGTATTCATTTGCCATGTTTCAGCTCTCACTTACTCTCTCCCTGTCTTTCTGACGCTCTCTCTCTCCCTCTCACTCTCTCTCTCTCTCTCTCTCTCTCTCTCTCTCTCTCTTTCTCTCTTTCTTTCTCTGTCTTTTATTTTTTTTTGTGTCTCTTTTTCCACCCTTTCAATTGTGAGTAAGTCAAGCTCCTTGTGGGCCTGTCAGAGCATGCTGATGCTCTGATTCTGAGGGCTTGCATTCTTATGAGCATGTAATGCGATTTGGTTAATGAGCTTTTTGCAGTCGACACTAACACACACAGAGTGACACAGAAAGAGAGAGAGAGGGCGAGACACTATCAGTAAAGTAGCAAATTCGGTCAAAAGAATAATCAACCTTGAACCCCTTTTAAACGCAGTAGCTTCTTGTCCAATTAATAAAATTAAAATTATATTCACAAATTCCTTCCGGCTGGAAACTCCGAAGACTACGTTTCCCAATTCCCAGGAGAACTATAAATAACCTTTCGATAACAAAAATTGCGATGTGTTGATAATAAAAGGGTTGATTTATTTCTATGCTATGTTGTGATTTATGACCTTTAATGGCCCTCGCTGAACGCCGCCAGTAAAGCCAACAGAAGGAATGAATGGTAGCGACTTTCGACAATGTGATTTCACATTTAACATTTTTGTGGCAAAAACAACAAGAAAGAGCAGGAACGTTTGTACCCGATACTTAGTCAGTAAGTACTATATGTACTCGGCTTTAGAAGCTGATCAAGAATATATCCATAAACTTTATGGGGTCGGAAACATTTCCGACCACAAATACAATATACCCTATTTACCCTTCGAGTACCGGGTATAACAACACCCCAGATCTCTCTATTTGCGGCGCGGGTAAATGCTGTTGTTGTCTCTTTTATTAAGTGAATGGAAAAAAAGCGAAAATCGAAAACGAAAACGACTTTTGTCCGGCTATAGTCTACACTTCAAAAGAACTCAAAGGAACTACTTTAGTTACTTGTTTTGTGTATGTATCTTTAGAAATATTTGACACTTATGCATTATTGGTTAAAGCTGTAGCTTTGATTCCACAATCGAATTTTTAAAGGTTAAATTATATTTTATCTTGAAAAATTCCTATTAAAGTTGCACACTTATTACAAAACTACTCCAGTAAAACCAATTTTTTTTCCGAATCGAACCAACCCGACTTTTTCTGATAGACTGAGGGCTTTAAATTTTTGTTTTATAACTATGATTTTTTCTGTGGCAGATCTTTTTTTTAAGAGTTTTTGAAGTCTGGTATTTTTTTGCAAGGGGTTTTAGAGGTAGCGCTTATATTTTTCACATAACTTAAAGCATATGAATGAACCCAAAAAACTTTGTGGTTTTAGCTTACCGCTTAAATAAAATTAAGCTTTCAAATGCTTAAATGCTGATTATTGTCAGGTTTGTTTTTACGATGCCAGAAATACTCTGGCAGTTGGGCGCACACCCTCACGACGCCTAATCAATGCACCTACACATACACAAAAAATATTCGAATTTTCTGGAGTTTTTAAATTCAAAATATCGTAAAAAATACCGCAATAAATCGAAAATGCATTTCAAAGTTTAACAACTGTTTCAGATGTAAGTTACTTAAGTTATGTGAAAAAATAAGCCCTACCTCTAAAAAAGGTTAAAAAAAATAACAGATTCTAAAAATTGTTTAAAAAAAGGTCTGCCATTGAACAAAAACAACTATCATCAAAGTTAAACAAAGTTTAACTCAAGATAAACATCAAAACTATCAGAAAAAGTTAGTCTGAATCGAAGCGGCAAAATCGTGTCGCAATGTATCCTTAGGCTGCCTCCTGCCTCATCAGCAGCAAGAATAACATTGAAATCTGCATCATAATGTACGGTAACCATGAATATATGCTTATCGCTGCATAAATTGAGCTACGGACCGAACCTCATGGGCGTAACGCTGCTCTGAGCTCTCCCTCGGGGGGGTTGTGAAAAAGTCCAAAAGAATTTGGGTTTGAACAATTAAAATGGCTGAATGGCCCAAAGTGGAGGCTACACCCAAAAGCCTTAAAACCCCGAGAACACATTAACTACAAATTACATTCTCATTAGTGCTTCGCCGAGTGGTCTCTCCAGTTTCGGGTTATCCTGCTTTCCTGCATTCACTTCCTCTCGTTGCTCTTGTTCCTTTTATTTCTTCCTTTTGTGTATGCTCCTTCGTTTCGTTTCGTACTTTTTTTTTAACCAAACACTTAATAAATCAAAGCGGACTCGTGAGAGACCCCCAAGAGTATGCTTGTTAAATTCTCGTAATAAATTAGCTGCCGAGGCAGACCACCACCCGTGGATTCCGATATCTCCAACATAATACCTCTACCTTCCGCATCCCACCGCACCCGTTTGATTATTGGCTTAGCTCATGGTCTGCCCATTTTACAATTGCTTCCTCTTCATCTTTTGCCCCTCAATTGAACTCAATCGATGGACCCCGTCTGGGGTCGACTTTCTCCCTCACTCTCTCTTTCTCCTTATTTCTCTGTGGCCCAGATTGATTCATTTTGCCTGAAATTTTACTTCTGGTTTTTTCTAGGATTTTCGTCTTCTTTTTTTTTTTTTTTTTAATGAAGTCAGCGCAAATTTTGTTTGCTGTGTGAGCAAAGTTTTTAGCCAAAATGAAGCAGCGGCTGGGGCATGTGGCAAGCAGAACGGGATGGATTTCGTGTATTTGGCATTCGATTTGATGCAATTCATTTGTAATTTCGCTTTGGTTGAACTTTTACGCTGCTAATTTCCCTGAATCGGCGATGAATCCAGAGCAAAATGATGCACGAGGTCGGAAACCCAAAATCTGGTTTTAGGTTTATCTGGATCGAAACTAGCCACAACACTAAGGACGCGTGAGGTGCCCCCTCAAAGCTACTTGCTCTAATATTAAAAGTTTTTGAGAGCTGGCCATAAGTATGTTCCGATTTGAGAAATATCCATCTATGTGATTGTGCATGTATGGAAAGTTTTTTATACCCGGTACTCGAAGAGTAAATAGGGCGTATTGTATTCGTGGTCGGGAATGTTTCCGACCCTATAAAGTATATTAGGACTCCAGCGACTAACAGACAGAAAGAGACAACCAGAAGAGAGATAGTCGTCATCATCCGCGTACTCACAGGTCGCTCGAAAATGTGTTGCCTATTGAGAGACTTATACTGGCAAACCTTTCCTCACTTGACTTTCGGTTGTTTTATATCCTCAAAAGCGGCTACCTTCACTATAAAATGGCTCATTTAATATATATAATATATAATATCTTCAAGGGATTCCACTCTTCGGTTTTACACTTTTTTTTGGGGTTGGAAAAACCATTGGTTGAATCTAAAAGTATATTTTTATGGCGTGCAACAGCGAAAAGTTAAACGCCTTTAACATACATAAATCCCAAAGTTAAAAGTATCTCTGTGTGTGCTCCTAATAGTGTTTTTATGTGTATGCATGCATCTGTGTGTGGAATGACCGCATCACGCTTATTTTTGAGCAAACATGTGCCATGATACAATTAAAATAGCAACACCACAAGAGAGGAAGAGGGAGAGAGAGAGACAGACACGACACCGGAATAATTTAAAATCATAGTAAAACTGGGTGAGCTGAAAAGTATACTCAAGCTCTACCCTCCGGCTCTCTCAGGATCACTCTCTGGGCCTAGTCATAAAAATGTCATCAATCGCAAATGCTGTGCATAATTTCGTAAGGCGTAGGGCCTCCCCATATAGAGAAATATAAAGCTTTTTTGCTGAATGAATGGGTTTGGCGAATACAGTATTTCAGGGCTCACTTCATGGCGACAACTGTGTGGGAGCCAGTGATATATTTACAAGACCTCAAAATAAAAATTATATTGATAAATACAGCTGAACGGGGGTCCGTGGATGAGTCCCTTTTTGGTAGCATACCGCACGCGTGCCGGACACAACTGTTGCATCGGCAAAAGTGCTAGGGAAAGTTCCAACTCAAAAGCAAGGCACATGACGGACGCCAAATGAAAAATCACTGCTCCGTGGCCTGCCTTTTCCCCTTCTGTTTCATTCCGGTTCGTTCCTTTGCCTGCTGTTAGGTTTCCGTTTCAGGGGGATGGAATGTCATTTCTCTAGCATTTTTATTGTGTTCTGCTTGGTGTGGCAAAGACATATTCACTCATTCATTCATTCACTACTGACTTAAAACACATTTTTTCATTTTTTTGTTTGTTTAATTTTTTTTATGTGAAAAGCTTTTTTGTGTATTTATTTTTGTATACCCTTACAGTGAGTAAGGAAGAACTTAATAATAATAAATAATAATAATCAATAATAAAGCAAATAATAAAGGTTTGGGTTCCTAGATTTAGTGACGAAATAATACCAATTTATTGAATAATTATTTCGCAAGCCTTGCGAAATTTATTGGGCATGTTCCAGATAGGATTATAGGGCGATTCTCACAGGAATCAACAAATTTCTCTTGATGAACCCGCACATAGAAGAGTATTAAAAGTTTAAGCCCATTTATCGTTTCTTTTTTCTTAGCTGTTATTATTTTTTTTCTAGCATTTCCATTTCCTATTTTGCACATTTTTATACACGGTACTCGAAGAGTAAATAGGGTATATTGTATGTGTGGGGAATAACGGTTGTATGTAACGCAGAGAAGGAAACGTTTCCGAGCCCATAAAGTATATATATTCTTGATCAGCATCAATGTCTTGTTTGTCGGCTAGTTCTCAGAAACTATAAGAGCTAGAGCCACCAAATGTTGCATCCAGACTGCTATATGCTCACACTGAAACCAGTGTATTTCAAAAATGAGCCACGCCCCTTCCGCCCCCGCAAAAGGACGGAAACCTCCCAAAAAGTTTTCAAGATAAAAGAAAACTTAAAACGCCATTCCGTAGGGAGTGGCCATATCTATCAGATCACCAAATTGGGATCCGATCGGATCATTATTATAGCCAGAATGAAGAAATTAATTTTCAGTTACTAACCCCACCCTGTCCCGCAACTTTTGTTGTTCTTTTTACATTCTCTCATTCACACTGCTTCTGCCTCACTCGTCCCCTGCCTCTGCCCTCCCCCTGCCGATTCCTCTTCCGACTTTTAACCCACCCCGTCCCGCAGCTTATATTTGTGTTTTTTTTTTTGTGTGCGGTCGCTGCCTCTGCAGCGAGTCTGCAGTGTGTGGGTCTAGGGAAGGGCGGCGAGCGTGTTGGTGTAAGAAGATGAAGAGAAGAAAAGATGAAGACAAAATTTAAAATTTGACAAAACACCGCTAAGGTGCAGATGTGACGCGTAAAAAGCGTCTCACACGTCCCTTCTCGTTTACTTCTCTTTCTGCTATGCTCTGGCTTTTTTATGTGTCCCGTTTTGGTGTGTGTCTGAGCAGCAGTTAAAATATTTATAAATATGAATTTTATACATTGTGGCGTAAAAAATGAAAATTTTTAGGAACGGCCAAAGGAAATAGAAATGGTCAGCAGTAGCTGCATCTCCTTTTTCCCCCCGCTTCTTGGGGTCGGTCTCAACTTTTCACTACATCTCCCCCCCTCTCACACTCCATCACCCACTCTCTCTCACCCATTGACTGCGTTTGTGACTCTCTGTTTCTTTTTGTGTCATTTTTTGGGCTGCACAGACAGATGCATTTAATGTCCAAAAGGCTTTATACAACGAGTCTTAATAATAATAGTAATAATATGCTCAGTAAATATTAGGTTAATTTTTAATATCGTGAGAGTCTTTCCAATCATGTTTGGAAACATTGCACATATGGTGTTTAAATTGGAGAAAGTTGAGAAAATTGCAGAAATCTGGTTCCAATCGAATCATAAAATGCAAGAAATGCGTACATTAAATAAATGCGTAAAGCAATTAGCATTAGTTGGTCACATTTCGACTGCTTTATTTAATCTTATTTCAAGTGTATCCCCAAGTTCGTTTTTCATTTCAAATCCTGACCTAAGAATATAACACCTTCTAGAAAAACAATCTCAACTTACCAATAATTAACTTAACATGATAATGTTACTTGTAAATAAGCTATGCAAATAAATCTAAACTTAGGAATATGGAATGCCAATGGGCTTTCCAACCATGTAAATGAAATAGCTTTATTTTTAAAAACGAATGCCATTGACGTCATGCTTATTTCAGAAACACACTTCACTAGCAAATCTTTTTTTAAAGTTATTGGATACGACACAGTAAGAGCTGACCATCCATCAGATAGAGCTCATGGAGGTGCTGCAATTATTGTCAAGCAGGGCCTTAAATTTCAAATCATGGACAGTACTAGGGAAAACGCTATGCAGGCTGCCACATTTCAGATAAAATGTATGCACGCAGATGTATCAACAACAGCGATTTATCTCCCACCAAGATTCACAATAAAAGAACTCGATTTTCAAAACTTTTTCCAAGGACTGGGAACAAAATTTATCGTGGAAGGCGACTTCAATGCCAAACATCCATGGTGGGGATCCAGATTAACTAACCCGAAGGGATCGGAGTTATACAAATGCATACGAAACATGAACATAACGACTTTGTCAACATACTGGCCAACTGATAGTCGAAAAATTCCAGATTTGATTGATTTCGTAGTATTCTCTGGAATCCCACAATCACACATGCGAGTAATGGAAGGCTTTGACCTTAACTCAGATCATTCTCCAATAATAGCAACTTACAGCACAATAGCCCATATGTTGGAAAAGCCCTATAAGGTAATAACAGCCTCTACAGACATTAACGCATTTAAAAGCTATTTAGACTCAGCTATAAGCCTGGACATTTCGTTAAAAACAGGAAAGGAGATAGATTATGCTGTAGAGCTTTTCACAAATACAATTCATAATGCGAGCTACAGAAACACGAATCATGCTCTTAATCATCAACAACCAAACCAAGTGTACCATTCAACCGAACTTCGACAAAAAATACAAAATAAAAGGAATCTGCGAAAACGCTGGCAAGAAACTCACTAACCTGTTGACAAAAGATCATACAATAAGGCTGCATCTGAGCTTAGACAACTGCTATCGAACTTACGCAACTGCGGAACTTCGACAAAAAATACAAAATAAAAGGAATCTCCGAAAACGCTGTCAAGAAACTCACTAACCTGTTGACAAAAGATCATACAATAAGGCTGCATCTGAGCTTAGACAACTGCTATACAACTACTATAAAACTCTAGCTGCGTATCTGAGAAACTTAGATTCCAGAACCTAGTTCCAGCAACAATGAATACAACCTTTGGAGGGCGAATAAATACCTAAAGAAACAAGCTAAAAGAAACATAAATGTGGGGGTTTATGTTTATTGTTTATAAGTAAAGGTTAATAAGTGATTAAGTATGGTATAACGGTACAAGAATTAGATATCTGCGTCGTTCGTCGTCTGGTCTCGCACACAACCTTTTACGTCGGAGGTTGGATAGAAACTCCTCTCGGCGCTCTCTCGCCGATCGATTGTCCGCTCTCGCTCTCATCTCGCTCTCCTTCGTCTTCTCTTTGCGTTTGCTCTCTTGTTTGGAATTCGCAGTGATGCGAATTCGCCCTTGCTCGTTTTGGTGTTTTGTCTAGGGAACGCAATTGGCAAAACCCAGCCCACATCCGGCCGTCCTGACTATGCACTCGCCTCGAATGCATCGTCGCTATCGTCGTCATTGCTCGTGGACCATGGCTTCAGGTACTCCGCACACGAAGAGGAGTGCTTTGGACCATCGGAATTGCCAACTTTTTTGACGTCGTAAGCATTGTTATGCTTCACCTTAATGATCTGGTAAGGACCCAAA
>NW_022995772.1:221829-223668 GCF_900245975.1 Drosophila guanche
TCTGGTGTACGTCGAGTTTATTGCTCGCTGGACTCGATCTACGTGCTTAAACCATTTGGATGGATCGTCTATACTGAGCTTGGCTAGCACGGAGATGATCACTGAGTTGAGCCTTTCCACCTGCCCGTTTACCCGTGGCAGTCCGGTAGTCGTCTTCACCAGTTTAATTTTTTCGTCTTCGCAGTACTGTAGGAAATCTTGTGCGGTAAACGCCGAGCCTCTATCTGAAATGATACAAAGAGGGTTGCCAAACGTCACGCTTTGGCTGCGTAACTTTAATATGACCTCGTTAGATGTAGTAGACTTTGTAGGGTATAGCCAGCAAAACTTCGTGAAAGCGTCGATAACAACAAGTATGTGTTTGTAGCTCTTTCTGGTTGACTCCAGTGGACCCAAAAAGTCGATGTGATAGGTCTGCAGCGGCACATCATATTTTTGCAGGAGGTTCAAAAGACCTTCTTGTTTACCACGCTTGCGATTTACTAATATGCAAGGTATGCAACAATCGATGTACTTCTTAATTTTGTCGTCTAAATTTGGTATGTAATACTCCTTGCAGATTAACTCTTTCGTCTTCTTGATAGCAAAGTGTCCTCTATCGTGAGCCTTGCCGATGATAGTTTTCTGCATATCCTTTGGAATCACCATCAGTTCCACATCTTTGACTAATTTATAGAGGATTCCTGACTTTATAAAGTAGTCTTCGTATGGTTGGCTGTCGTCGTTGATAAGCTTCATGATCGTCTTCAAGTGTTCGTCTCGTTATTGCGCCTGTTCTATGCCAACTAAAATGCTTCCGTCGTTTATGGACATAATGGGATATCGTGAAAGTGCGTCTACATGGCGCATTCGGGATCCTGCGCGATGCTCGACTTCGTAGTTGTACTCCTGCAAAAGCATTATCCATCTTGCCACCCTTGTACACAGATTCTGCTTCTCTAGTGTTTTGGTGAACGCGTTGCAGTCCGTTATAATCTTAAATGGAATACCCAAAAGATAAACTCGAAACTTCGTCAATGCTTCAATCACCGCAAGTATTTCCAACTCATAGCTCGTGTATTTTCGTTGTGCATCTGTCGTCTTCTTACTCATGTAATACACTGGATGTAAGTGCCCATCGTCTGGTGATTTTTGCATAAGCACGGCTCCAAATCCATCTATAGATGCATCCGTATGGAGCTCTGTCTCGTACTGCTGATTGTAAATGGCAAGCACTGGGTTTGATGTCAAACATTTCTTCAACACTCCAATAGCGTTCTCTTCGTCTGGGCCAATTACAAACTTATCATTGTTCTTCGTTAGGTCAGTCAATGGTTTGGCTATCACCGCGTAATTGTAGATAAACTTTCTAAAGTATCCTGCAAGACCCAAAAAACTCTGAAGCTGTTTCAGGGTCTGCGGCGTCTTGAACTTCGAAACGGCTTCAATCTTCAATGGTGTCGGATATAGTTTCTTGTTCTCGATAATATGGCCAAGAAACTGGATTCGTGTTTGTAAAAAATGACACTTTTTAAAATTCAGCTCTAGCCCATATTCTTCGCACGTCTTGAGAACTTCTTTCAGGTTTGCTAGGGCTTCTAGCTCGTCTTTGGCTGGGATAATTACGTCGTCAACATATGGTAGTGCTATACCTTTTCTAGTCAGTGATCGAAATATTGCGCCAATATGTCTTTGCAATACTCCTGGGGAATTCGACAAACCAATTGGGACCTTGCGAAACTGGTATTGTCCGCTTTGCGTCACAAATGGGGTGTACTTCCTACTCTTTTCGGCTACAGGAACATGGAAAAACCCATTTTTCAAGTCAATCGTACTGAATACTACAGCGTCCTGCAAACG
>NW_022995772.1:224420-244098 GCF_900245975.1 Drosophila guanche
CACTCTGCAGTTCTTTAATTTTGGCATACACAGTTCGTCGTAAAAGTCTTCGCGCAAAATATTGAATTTACTGCCAGTGTCAAATAGTGCCATACATTTCATATTTTTAATCGAAACTTCTTTGGATGTCAATTCCGCTCTATTCAAAATTACACGCAAGTTTTGTTTTTCTTCGTTTGCCTTCTCACTTTTCTCCTTGCAATTCTTTGAAATGTGCCCAAACTGATTGCACTTGAAGCACTTTTTTCCCTTCTCTTTGCTTGAGCAACTGCTAGACACATTACCCTTCTCTCCGCAGTTGTAACACACGACGTCTTTTTTGCCAGTCTGGGTATAATTTTGTCCAACCGACATCTTCTTATCTCTTCCCGTCTTCTCACTCTTTTTTATTTTCTCGTTTATTTTCTCATAATCTTTTAATTTGTCCTTAAAATCAGACATCTTTTTCGCACCATATAAAATAGATTTATTTAATTCCATCTCGTCGACACCGTCAATCACGTATTGCATAAGTGCGTCGTCTTCGACATTTCCTCTTGCAGCAATATCTCTCATGCGATAAAAATATTCCAGAACATTCTCTTTCGGTCGTCGTTTACTCTCGTTGAGTTGCATGTGTATCTGTTTGCTATTTACCTTCGACTGAAACTCATTCAACAGCGCAAACTTCAATGTTTCCCATGAGTTCAAATGTTTTTCGCTTAAAACAAATAATTTGGCAATGCCTTTCAAAGACTTCTTCGCAAAAATAAGTTTCTGTAAATTAGTCCAACGCATGAACTCAGCCTGCTCTTCAAACTCTGCTATCCATTCTTCGACAGCTATCTGGTCAGAGCCGTCAAACATTCGGATAGACTCCTCAATATCGCGAAAACTTATAGCAAATCGGGGTGCGACCTGCTCATCGTAGTTTTCCCTTTGTACGTTGCTTCGGCGTCTATTTTCTTGTCGTCTTGTGTGCATGTTTCTATAGTTGTCTCCCTCACACGTGCGTATCTCGCAAACACTGCGAAACACGTCGTTCTCTTGATCTTCGTTTTCGTCTTCATCGTTTGCGTCTTCATCATTCTCTTCATCATTGTCGTCGTCTTCGTCGTTTTCGTCGTCGTTGTTGTTGCTTGTCAACAGCTTGCCTTTCATCAGATTGCGAAATATGTGTAGCATCATATTTTCTGCATTGTGATTTATACTCAATATCACACATACTGAAACAAGATCACGGTCCGTCAGCTCCGCTTGTATGTATGTGCGCTTCGCTAAAAATCTGGCGTCGTTTTCGTCGTATTCGAATCCACTAAATTCGCGCAGCCGGCCTCGGTTACTTTTGTCTCCTTCTCTCTCATACACAAATTTGTGTAATGCACAAATGCTGGATTTCGTTGCTCCTCGTAGGCTTTTCGGAATTAACTCGTTTAAACACGTCATTTTGCTGAGATAAAAAAAAATCGTCTATTTAGATTACTCTGCTTTTTTAAACTTGTTAATATCCGCGTCGTTTTCAGAAATAACGTTTCTTGCACCGCCGTCGTCGTCGTACAGTTACTTATAGTTTTTCACTTATTCTTCACACGATGTTCCTTCACACACGTACGAGCCTCAAAAAATGTGGGGCCTTCTTTAAATCTTACTTCAATCCACGGGACGAGCCTCCAAAAATGGGGGGCCTTCTTTAAATCTTACTTCAAATCCCAGGGACGAGCCTCCAAAAATGTGGGGGTTTATGTTTATTGTTTATAAGTAAAGGTTAATAAGTGATTAAGTATGGTATAACGGTACAAGAATTAGATATCTGCGTCGTTCGTCGTCTGGTCTCGCACACAACCTTTTACGTCGGAGGTTGGATAGAAACTCCTCTCGGCGCTCTCTCGCCGATCGGTTGTCCGCTCTCGCTCTCATCTCGCTCTCCTTCGTCTTCTCTTTGCGTTTGCTCTCTTGTTTGGAATTCGCAGTGATGCGAATTCGCCCTTACTCGTTTTGGTGTTTTGTCTAGGGATCGCAATTGGCAAAACCCAGCCCACATAAATATTCGCAAAAGCAACGGAACTTGGTTTAGGTCTAGTAATGAACAAGCGGAAGCATTTGCTCAACATCTGCATTTTGTGTTTCAGCCAAACGATATAAATAATTATATAATAGCTTGCCTATTAAAATCATCAAATATGAAGAAGTTGTGACAGAAATTAAATGCTTGAACAATAAAAAAGCCAGGCCCTGATAAAAGAGACGGCATCACCCAAAAAAGTTTACCACCAAAATACATTCGGTTTCTCACTCTTGTATTTAACGCTATTCTCAGACTATACCACTTTCCAAGTCAATGGAAATGTGCAGAGATCATTATCCTAAAGCCAAACAAAATAGAAACGGAATTGACATCATACCGTCCTATTAGTCTGTTGACAATATTCTCGAAAGTGTTTGAAAAAATACTATTGAAGAGAATGTTGCCAATTTTGGACGAACTTTCCATCATTCCTGAATACCAATTAGGATTCAGGAGAGGTCACGGGACCCCTGAGCAATGTCACATGGTTATTAATGATATAGTCTCGGCATTTGAAAACAAAAAATACTGCACTGCTGCATTTCTTGATGTTCAACAAGCGTTCGATCGAGTCTGGCAAAAAGGTTTGTTGTACAAGATAAAGAAATGGCTACCTGCTCCGTACTATTTATTAATCAAATCAAATCTGGCTAACAGATGCTTTTACGTGCAGCAGAAAACCGATACTTCATCACTACTTCTCATCAACGCAGGCGTCCCACAAGGAAGCGTATTGGGACCAATTCTCTACCCCCTATATATGGCCGACATGCCAGTTACAAACAACTGCACTGTTGCAACATATGCTGATGATACAGCAGTTTTAGCCACAAGCACATCTATAAATGAAGCTTCCGAACTCCTGCAGAGTGAGCTAAGCCTAATTGAAGACTGGTTCCTTCGATGGAAAATTATAATCAACTCCCTGAATTCCGTCCAAATAACGTTTTCATTAAGACCAGGTAACTGCCCAAATGTTACACTTAACGGCTCACCAATTCCACAAAGTACCTGTGTGAAGTATCTTGCATCTCGACCGCAGGTTAACATGAAAAAAACCACATTAAAGCAAAATGTCAACAACTTAGACTTAAAACACTAAAAATGTCCTGGTTGATAAGTCGAAAATCAGAAACCACTTTGGAAAACAAAATTCGCCTCTACAGCTCTGGGGGACTGCTAGCAACTCAAATATTGAGTTTCATTTCATTTCAATCTAAAATAATTAATTGCTATTTCTGCAATGGATTTTTTATGTTTTTTTCTTCTGCAATGCCACTCGTTGAATGAACTTTTTTGAACTTGGTTTTTTTTGCCGCTCCAATGTCCATAAAGCAGTGCATTTTAAAGCAAAAATATTCCAGCAATATTATGGGCTAAAATTGGCAATTGCCGCCATTGTCCATTAATATTTATTAACATGTGGTGCATTATTTAAGCTAAACAATAAAATTAGTTAAATCCTCGCAGAGAAGCCCAGTGAAAAAGGTTTCCAACTGTCATTGTACGTTTAAATACAATGCTTTTCAAGTTCGAAGATGGGAATTGTTGAGTGTAATTAATGTAACATGTCATCAATTATTCTAAGCCAAAGCGATTGTACTTTTAGTGCGAGCAGCGAAGACCAGCATTTAAATCAATTCAATTATGAATGCAATTAAATTAATTTAATGATGGACAATTCACTTTGGTCAAGGGCCGTTGACTGGCGTTAACCGAGGCCCACACCGATGACAGAAAATAATATTCAATTTTTATTGTGCAATTTCAGTTTATTAATAATTCAATAAATTTCTGCACAAAACCACTTAAAGCTTTTTTCAAATAATTGTTTGTGGATCTGTACCTGTTTCTGTGATCAATTATGCAGTTTATCAACGAGGACGACCCAAAGAATGTGAACATTTGAAGAGTGTGTTAATGGCCGAGTGAAGTGCGGTAAGAATTTGTAATTGAAATTCGTTTTAATTTATGAACATAAATCCTAATCACTTCAGGCTGCGAATTAACTCTCTGTGGGAAATCCGCTGCCCGCTGGCAAACTTTTCGCCTTCGTTTATGCAAGAGGCAATTAATCGGTTCGCCGACCGAGAACTCATCTTCGAATGTTGGCTTGTAAAAGTTTGATCTTTGTTAGATGAGAGCAGCTCATGTTGTGGCGCGAATATTGCGCAGTTTAGATCATACTCAATGCAGCTCTACACAAAACCAAATCCTAACTGTTTGTCTTTCTTAATCCCATGCCTAAGCGCTGCGCTCCGCCTTAAAGTGCTTTTTACACAATATATAATTTAGTACACACAAAAAATAAAACTCATCCCAAATGATTTGCAGTAAAACGAAGAAGCGAGAGACAGAGAGAGAGAGAAATTCGTCCCTCTGTTTACGATTGTTAGTTTTATTATGCCACACGTTTGCCATACTCATTTTCATTGCCATTTCCCCACTTTCTCATTTCCATCATTATTAGCAGCATCATCAATTGAGATGCTGAGATACTCAAAAATGTTAATGGATTTGTCTTCGGCCTCGACAGTGGGGATTATGGTAATAGTCTCAAGAGTTCTCTGGATGGGCTTTGAATTAGACTGAAAAAATATTTCCTGTGGCGTGCTTGGCATTAAAATGTATCAACTGAATGTCTTCACAGTCAGAGCTCCAGTCCTTTTCATATATGTACATATGTAAATTGATTTTTAAGGGCTATGGGCCGCCGAGGGTGGTTTCTGGGCTTAGGCAGCAAATCGCTTCTCATAAAGATCGTCTTGGCTGAATTATGACTTTTAGCAGGGGTACTGCAGCGCAGTCTTTTACGACACGGCCATAGATATAAAACCCTCCACAGGCAGCAGTGCAGCCGTAAATTTTAATGCCCTGCAAATAAAATTAGTCGAATAATTTAGCACGAAAGCGCACACATAGCCCCTATCCTGGCCTATTTTTAGACCAGACCATAAAACATATCCACATACTAATCGTCCCACAAGTATTTACATGCAAAAGTTTTAGCTTAATTAAATCATCATCAAATTAATAATTAATTTCTAAAATTAACGGATTTATTTCACAAATAATCTTTAGCTTCGCGAATTTGGGCGATTTCTAACTACACATAAGTCTTTTGCGAGGAAACAATGTCTTATATGGTCTCAGGTCAGAGTTAACTTAGTCAAATTTCCTCATAGTACTTTAAAATAATCTCACAGGTTTAGTTGAATAAAATAATGAAGTCGCGTAACATATACCAAGAAATCTGATAACAAATGTTCCTGATTGGCTGTATTTTGTCCATATATAAGACGAGACTTCCTACACGACACATTATTATAATTGATTCAGCCAACAAAATTAACTTATTGGAGAGCCTTGAGCATTAGGACAACACACAAATTCGATTTTTTAAATATTTTTAATGGTTTGAAAATATTAAGTTTGAAAAATATTAAGCTTTGAAATGCAAAACTGTTGATTTTTGTGAGGCATTTCTTACGAAATTTTGACTTCGTGTCGAGTAGTGTAATTTAATAGAATTTTTTAATTCACTTAACTAACAAATGACCTTGAATCAAACTTAGAGAAAATAATATTTCTACAAAAATACAACTAGAAAATATTATAAAAATGATTTACACTTTAAACTACCGCAATTCTTATTACCTTTCTGCAGAAGAAATGACACAACGCCAGAGACAGAGAGCATATTTTGTATGAAAAGTGGCTTACTGCCAAACCTGCTGCTGCTCTGATATTCATATATTATTTTTCGCACAATTTTAAATAAAATATCCAAAATTTGTAGTTTTAAAGGGTATCTCTTCGTCTTGCAGTGCATCAAAGGCTTCCTTTGAGGCTTTCCGTACTCTGTATGGCTCCATTTGTGAAAAAAAGTCGGACAGGCAAAAGCTAGGTTAGGCAGCACACAATATACGTGGGGGTGTGGGGTGGAGACAAAACACAACAACAGTAACAAAACAACATAATTAAATTTTCGTGTGTGCAGTAGAACGAAAGAACGAACTTGGATGCTCCACAAAAGATGCTCGAAAAGGACTGAAAGAATGGCCCAAACTATGAGCAGAAAGGAAATGCAAGGAAAGCGACTCACAAAAGATTGACGCTCAAAATCATGAAATATTGCACACAGTTGAAGTGATTTTTATGAACTCTTAAAAAGTAGCTAAAAGAAGGAGAGCGCCAGCGACAAAGAGCGACAAGATAATGGGTGACAAAGGAGTAGGAGGATTGACAGCATAAGGGAAGCACTCTATACCCCCGCCTCGCTAAAGAACTTAAAGAGCGTACTGAAAATTGCAACCAAGATAGCCATTCAGCACAGCCTCCCCCTGCAGGTGATTTCCTGCAGGATTTGCATGTGCCAGTAGTAGACCAAAGAAGAGGTGTCCTCTTCGGCTGGTCAAGACTGGATCAGATTAAAGGATTTGGAACAGCAGCTAGCTTATTTTGGGGCATACAAAACTGCATTGAAAAGCATGCCTGAATTTAATTTTTAATGGATTGAAACGGTAGAAAATTCCTGTAAAATATGCTGCTTAAATGTGTTCAGAAAATGGTAAAAAATCGCCAATTGATCGGAGAGGGTCCGGAACTGAAACAATTCTTAAGGGGCTGCCACAAATGAAAAAATATGGTCGGAAAAATCAGATCTGGGGGAAAGAATCTTAACTCCAGACATTGTGCTGAGTAGTTCTTTTGTAATGCGAAAGGAAGCTTTTCCTACAGAAAAACACACAACATAGCACATAGTGAAGGAGTTGCAGGAGGGTTTCCTCTGGCGGCTTAGAAAAAACTTTAAGACAAAGCGCATAACTGACCTACGTTCGGTTGGGTTGCCCAAAAGGGGTACGTAAGGTACGGTACGGCTTCCAAGATAAATTGCTGCAGTGTTTAGTTAATACTATTGACCGTCTGCTCTTGCTGCTGCCTCCTGGAATGCCTTGGAAAAGGCATCGAAGTGCAAGGAACTGGCAGCTGGCTGGACAAGTTTATCTTTTGTTACATTGACTTCCGCCGAAAGATGCTAAAAATAAAAAACATCTTCTGCCCTCAACCCAGTCTTTCTCTCCCTCTACTCGCTCTTCTGCCTTTTCCATGCTTTACTTTTCGCAACTATTTTCTTTTTTTCTTTTCTTTTGTTGGCTTGCATTGCTTTGCAGGTTCTTCGCAGTGGAGTGAGCTCAAGAGAGGGGAAGAGAGACACAGCTCCGGGCCAAATATGAAAAGTTATACAGAAATTAAAACGCAGCCGCTGGCAGAAATCGGTAAATATTCGGAGTATTATTAAAATTTTTGAAATTTACTTTGTTAATTTTCCAAACCCCAAAAAGTACTTCAACACAGAATATTTATTATAAATGTAGTCTGTAGGAAACTCTCATGGTTAATTGATTGTGTTTAAAGCAAATTGTCTCTACGCCGCATTGACCAGATCCTCACACGTGGCAGAATCATCTCGTTGGCCTTGAAGGCCAGCCTAATGATCACAAGTGGATACCTGCTGGTGGCTGTTGCGGCCTGTCTCCGTGACAACAGCCACTTATTCGACTAAAAACACGGCAAGGCCAAGAAGCAGGCCCAGAAGCAGATGAAAATACTTAATAAAAGCCTTAAGATGGCAGACTTGACTGACCAGGAGCTGATAATTGCCGTAAAGATCCAGTGGAGCGATATAGCCGACTTAGATACCATTTTCCAGGAGCTGTGGGAGACAGTGGTGCTGTCTGTCAACATCGGGAGCTGTTGAAGCATGATTGGCGGTTCATCAATCTAGATGTGGCCACGGACGGACAAGTGGTATGGGGAGACCCAGAAGCTGTCCGCCGCCGTCTTCTCGCTGGCAAAGAAACTGGAGCCAGCAATCATATTCATCGATGAGATCGACTCCCTGTTCCGGCACGGGGACACCATGATCATGAGGCCACGCCCATGATGAAGACGCAGTTCATGCAGCTGTAGGATGGCCTGTTCACGCCCGGAATCTCTGCTGTAATCGTACTGGGTGCCGCAAATCGACCCGAGGATCTGGACACGGCCATTCTGCGACGCATGGCAGCAAAATTGCATATTGGAATGCCGTGCAGAAACCAGCGACAGTATTGGCTGCCCCTCATCCTAAAGGACGAACAGCTGCACACAACGGTGGACTTGACGGAGCTATCCACACAGACGGAGGGTTTTTCTGATTACGATTTGAAGGAGCTGTGCATGTATGTCGGCACATCTGCATGCATCGCATGCGTCAATTTAGGCGCGAAACGCTAATAACTCTAATTTGATCGACGATCGAATTGACACTGCACATGGAGGATCTCCTCGAATCGCGGTGTGCGCTGAACAAATCAAGGTGCACGTTGTCCAGGAGGTTC
Organism: Drosophila guanche; assembly: GCF_900245975.1. Lineage (NCBI taxonomy): Eukaryota > Metazoa > Arthropoda > Insecta > Diptera > Drosophilidae > Drosophila > Drosophila guanche. The sequence continues at coordinate 232,848 of NW_022995772.1, forward strand.
CAGTTTAATGGGGCAAAAATAGTTTGACTTGATTAACTTGACAAATTTAAAATTTACATTGAATCGGCATCGGCAATCGGCTAAGCTTTTTGGTTAGTTTTCTTTTAGTGTGGCTAACATTAACCTCTATGTATACCCCCCTCACGACCTTTGGCTTCGACCTGCCACAGAGACAGCAGCAGCAGTAGAAGCAACAAAAAATCTTGTATGTTGTGTCACAGTAGCAGGCGCATCAGTAGAGGCATTGGCAGAGGAACTGGCAGTAGAGTAGGAGAGACAGTAGCAGGCGCAGTGGCAGGTTTTATGTTCTTCTTGTTGTTGCATTGGACGGGTCATTTGACTGTTGTACCCTGTACTCGCAAAGCAGGCTGTGTGTATATTATTTTTTTACCTGAGTTTTTAAAGTCAAAATATCGTATGAACAATAATAAATAACGTAAATATCAAAACTTTTCATTTAAAAACTCAATGTTTTCCAGACGGTAAGCTAAACCACAAAGTATTTGGGGATACATTACAGATGCATTCATCAGCTGTATAGAATGACTAAGTTCATCACAACCAGATGTAGAATACTTAAGTTAAGGCCTGTCTGCAGCATTTTTTATGTATATTCTATATATTTCGTTTGTACGTGGACCGTAACTAACACATTCACACGAATCAGCTGTGTTTTGTAAACATGTGTACTGCAGTGGCAGTTTGAAATTTAATCTCAAAATAAAAAAGTAAAAAAAGAGCTGGCAGTTGAATTGAGATCGCATTGGGATTTGCCATTAATTTGCGCATAAATTGACGCATGCGATGCATGCAGATGTGCCGACATACATGCACAGCTCCTTCAAATCGTAATCAGAAAAACCCTCCGTCTGTGTAGATAGCTCCGTCAAGTCCACCGTTGTGTGCATCTGTTCGTCCTTTAGGATGAGGAGCAGCCAATACTGCCTCTGGTTGCCGTTTGAATGCATATCGTTTGCCAAACGTCCATTATTGCCAAAAGAGCACAAAAAATAAATAATTAATTTATTAATTTCAGTAAAATTATTTAAAATTCAATAAAGTCATAGACTAAGTACATTTTGACTCCGACGATCTATTTCAATTCTCTTTTACGTTTTTGCGTACAGTTTTTTCTTCCATTTTTTACTTTTCACTCCAGAAATATATGTCTGAAGTGCCTACCAGATGTTCTCTGAGTCCACACGCGCTCTTAAATCGATATATCGATAAGAATCTGTGTATTTCGCTTACATTGCTGGATACTCAACAAACGAAAAGGCAAACGAAAAATTCGTGGACCAGTTTATTTTATGTTTTTTTATTCCGATGTGCTGGATTCCCGGCTTTATGTAAGAAACAGCATACAAATTTCCAGATTTTAAAAAACTGTTTAAACAATTCAGTTAGATTGGTTCGAAGCGGAAAACTAGTGTCGACAATAGCAAACAACGGTAGCTTTCCGTGTGTCTGGGTGTTGCTCTGTGGGTGTGGGGGTAATGTGCATTTGTGTGCAAGTATCTGCAGGTTCACTCAGCCAAACAAACACACAGAACGAGAAGGGACGTGTGAGACGCTTCTTACGTGTCAAAACTTTTATACCCGGTACTCAGTAATACATCTGTGCCTTAGTCTTTTTTTTCAAATTTTAAATTTAACATTTAACACTTTTTCTGAATCTCTAATCTAAATCATCACTTCATTCACGAAGCAGAGTGTGAATGTGATAATGTGCATATTTGCCACTGCAAATTAATTACTTCATTCTGGCTATAATAATGATCCAATCTTACCCCAATTCGGTGATTTTATAGACTGTGAATACAGCAGATGTTCGCGAATTGGGGGGCGGTTCGAAATTTGGAAATACAATGGTATCAGTGTGAGCATACAGCAGTTTCGAGGAAAAATTTGGTGGCTCTAGCTTTTATAGTCTGTGTGAACTAGCCGACAAATAAGACAGACAGACGGATGGGCAGACGGATATATATAGGCGGCTATTGATTCTGATCAAGAATATATATACATTATGTGGTCCGAAACGTTTCCTTCTGTGCTTTACATACATTTTTGCACTAACACAACATACCCTATTTACTCTTCGAATAACGAGTATAAAAATATAACACAATCATTTTACATTTCAAATATGTATTCTGTGATCCATTATAGCTAAAAAGCATTACAAATCTATGGTCAAAATAATAAGTACAGAAATTCTGCAAAGCCAAAAACTCAAAACGTATCAAGATTTTTCTACAATTTTCTCATTATCAGTAGTCCCGTGAATGTATACAGTATCCACCATTATTTTGTATGACTTCGCAGCGGTATGACTTGGATTTTGGATATTCATAGAAGCAAATTGTAATGTAATCAGTTGGACGAATGAAATGCAAAAGCGTGTGGTGCTTCGATCGGCAAGTGCGGCATGGACCGGATTTACAATCCTTTACATGATGGCCTTTTCGTAGGCAATTAAGGCATAATAAGAGCCGTTTTGCTTTCAATTGACGATCATTCGGCGACAGAGGTGTCAACCGTGGACAATTGGCAATCATATAGTTCGTGCCCTCGCATAACACACAAGAAATGGGGGCGCTCGATGCGACGAAAGATTTTCTTTGATGCATACTCACGGTTTTTCCGGACTTGCCAAACTGATCTTGCCCTTGCGTCGATTGATCCGCATTTTCAAGCGTCCGACATCTTTTTTCCAAAAATCCCGACAATTTTTCCCACGTCGGCAGCTCTGATTCGACGAAGTATCCTCCCATCTGCTCTGAGTGGCCTTGTCCAGCTTCTGAAGTATTGTTTGTACCAGAATACAGTCGGCTACTTCTTCCTTACTAGCCAGCGATTCCATTGCACGAATATTTGAGGTGACTCTGTCAGTCAGTTCCCTCAGCCTGCCCACCGATACGTCCGCCTTCTCCAACCCAAATATCCATCTGATGTGTGCCTGCAAAATAAAACGTTTATTATTAAAGCGACGCTTTAAAATATCTAATGCCACGATATAATTGCCTCATTTATCTCCAATGAGCTGATGGTATTGAGGGCTGCGGCACTCAAACAGGAACGCAGACGCTGAAGCTTTTCAATAAGGGTCATATCGGACTCCTTGTCAATGATCGCGGTGAACATTGAGAAGAAATTGGCCCACTCCGTGTAAATTCCATTAAATTTTGGCAGCTCCAGCTGAGGTAACCGAGATCGATTGGCCATAACGACGATTGATTGGGATGCACTAGAGTTGGGGTTTTTTGTGTAAGAATTCCTAGTGCTCCATCTTTTTTCCAACATGCTCCGACATCCAAGCTCACGCTGAAGATGGTCAAACCGTGCAGGTATTTCACTGAACCTGGACTCAAAATCCGCCTCCTCTAAGCTGGTATGGGCTACAACAAAATTCGATTTAAGCTCCGTCTGTGATTCCAGCAGTCCGCGCAAGTCGTACTCATCCATTTGGCACAGCTTCTCAATATCCATATCCGTGCGTATTGATTCTTGCCTATCGAAAATATATCTAGTTTTGCACTTCAAAATTGTAATCTGGGACGCAGGGAATTGTGTGCTGTGTGCTGCGTTGGCACTAAAACTTCCACCACTTGGAGCAGCGCCAAATGCCACCGACTCGCTATGTGTTTCACCAGCCTCATTTTCCATAGCAAACGATCCACTTTTTCTGTTATTTTTTCTATTTCCCATTTTTTGGCTCTGGACTGTTGACGCGGAGTGTATTGGTCACATACGAATTTTCAACAAGCGATACAAGTTCAAACGTTTGTGTGTTCACTTTTGCGGCACTTTTTATTTGCGATGCTTATGCACATAAAGCAACTATATAAGGAGGCCTCGTCGGTGGCAGAGTTACTCGCTGCTTTTCCCAATTCTCAGTGCTCGTTTGCTTGTCGACGCGAAAGGTTGGTTGCGGACAAAATTTGTTTTCAAAATTTTTCAAAATGTTTATATTTTCAAAACACGGACTACTATTATGTAGCAAACTATTAACAATTAAATTATGAAACAATTATTATGCATTACGGCGTGGCCGTGAACTCCGCGGTGTGTTACAATGTACAATGATTTGTACAATAAAAAACGTTTTACGTTCTGCACTCTCCCCTTTTAATGTTTCTGCTGATAGCAAAGAAAAGATTTGGAGCGGCATAGCAAAAAATATTTTTCAGACATGTTTGTTTCTAAAAAATATGTAATTAAATAAAGATTCAATTACATACACATTAAATTACACATCCAAAATAAAAAAGTAGTTGCATGCATATTTCATTGTCTTCCGCTTACGTCTTCATTCGTAAACAATGAAGAAAAAGAAGACAATGAAAAAATCGTGCGCTACACAACTTCTTTCGTCGACGTTTGGCAAACGACTGACAAGCAGGTGTTCCTCGAATGAGAAGGTACTGTGGTGAATCCGTCACCTTGTTACTTATTTCACCATGGGTGCATACATATGCCTGCGCTTCTATGCATTGTGAGAGGAAGCGATAAGCAGGACAATAGCATATCAATATAAGAGAGTACAAATGTAAACAAGGCGAGCTGATTATAATAATTATGTAGCTGCTGCTGCTCCGAACAACTATCTTAGATGATATTTTATTGCCAATTTAAGTGAAAATTGCTTTGGAAGATATGCACCCGTAAAACTGAGGTTTCGGGTATCCGTTGTTTAGAGAAGATTTTTTCTTCCGTTCTCGATTTTTAGAAGGCACTGTTGATTTGAAGGCATTCTGAATAATCCAGGATGATCCTATTAGACTTTCCTTAATGTACTGAACACTTCCCCTTTCTTTGGAAAATGTATGGATATGCACTTTCTTCCGCAATGCAATGCTTTTTTCGGTCTAGCTAAAGTATTTTTTTAACTCTCATGTTCTTAAATATGCAAGGAGTCAATAAAAACCAGCAATCCTTTACCAAATCCTGATCATATCCTGAAAAATACCTCCGGTGTACTTTTTATTTTGACCAGGCCAAATATGCCGATCCAGAACAAATGTAAGGTGATAATGTAATAAAGAGGGTTTTCACTTTAATTTTGGATTTAAATGATTTCCAAACCTTAGTAATCAATCTGTAAATTGGCCAAAAAGACTAAAAGTTGAAAAATAGCTAACATCCGACCTGCAGTCCTTCTTAATGTTCGACAAAAATTGCATAAGAATCGGTCGAGGAGGAGCTCATGGCCTTGTCACGAGAATTGTATTGTATTGTATGTTTTGAATTTGCATTTAACTATTACTTTGAGAACGTCCCCTTCGTTACCTCGTTAATCAACCCAAAATGTAACTTAATTAATTCATTTCATGAGAGTATTTTGTGCGTTCATTAATAACCCTAAATCTTTGTGTGGTTTTGGCAGCTGGCGGCACTACGGGCACTCTTTTCTTTTGAATCCTGACCTTGATCATATCAAACAACGTGTCCACATGTGGGGCCAGATAATAATCTAACCTGACATGATCCTCGATTTGGTGCAGCAGCAGCAGACAATGATCTAAATCGCCCGCATGGAAGGTGGTCAAAAGTGACAACACCAGCGGAGACAGCTGAAAGAACGGCCTAAAACCCTCCGAATTGATAACACCCAGATCCAGCATCTCCTGATCGAGGGTGGCCAAGGCACAGAGCCCCGCGTAGTAGCTAACATCCTCCGGTGCCACAATATTATCAAAGTCATAGCGATCGAATGGGATCAGCAGGAAGCAATGTGCCGCCGTTTTGTAGATCTTCAGCCCCATGTTGGCCAGCCCCGCGGCACAGTTGAGTCGTGGCGGCACCTTCTGCGAGAGATTATCAAAGCCAAAGGCATATTTCTTGGCATCCTCGATGTAGGTGAGCACATGCCACCAATTGGCCATGTAAATGGAGACCCGAATCAGATTGCGGAACATATTGATGACATTATCGCTGTTGGTAGAGTACGGTCTGGCCCTGCCGTAGTACTTGACGGCCATCTTCAGGTTGTGTCTTTTCAGATGATAGTCCCCGATCTCCTCTAAAATGCGCCGCACTTTGGCGCTGCCCGAATTCGCCTTTTTGTAATTCAACTCTGCATCGAGCTCCTGCTGCAGCAGTGTCGACTCCATGGTGTTATCCTCCACCCAGTAGGCATCGTAGGGCACTGGACCTTTCTTGATATATCCTGCCTGCGATGCATTACCCTTTGAATTTATGGACGCCTCGTCCATGTCCATCTGAGCCTCCTTTTTGTCAATGGCCGCGGACAGCGTCTTGTAGAGCTCATCGTAGAGCTTCACATTGTATGTAGTCTTCACATGACTGATGGCCAGCTCCAGTGCTGGCACTCGCAGCTTGGGGCACACTTTTGCAATGAACTTTAAACGGTTCAGGCGTGGTATATCCGTATAGCGATTGGCATAGGTGGGCAGATGTATCGATGAGGGCTGTGCCACAGTGGGAAAGACGGATGTGGTGGCATCTGATCCGACATCTTCTTTTCTGTCCTTCATCCCAAAACTCCCTGCGATCATTGTTACGCTAAACAGTTTTAGGTTTTTCAGGTGGAAATTTTTATTTTAGGGTACTATGGGGAATGTATGATATGGGGGTCAGAGTGTACTTAGATTTTCTTTGGGTAAGACCAACGACCAGAACAGTGGCCAATAAATTTCAGGCAAAAGCCACGCATCAATAAATCCTTAAATAGCGGTAACATTTCCTTATGCTATTGCCATTTTTTCCCATTTTCCCTCCCGTCTTCGTTTGCACGGATTTATGTGGCTCCTGATGTCTGGCGATTTTTCAAATTGTGGTAATTTGATTTTTCCTTGCATGGTCTTTGCACCTTTCTTACACCCACTCCCTACCCGTTCCCACCGCTTTGTTTGATCCTTTTTTTTCCAATTTGATTTGTATCTACATAATGTAATTTTCGGCTATATTGGACACTCTGCAGATGCAGATGCCTGATACACAGGTGGCTGTAAGTATGAATATTCGCTTCTTTTCGATTGCATATTGCTTTCATTGCTTGATGTCACACCACCTGGTGGTCAGACACGTGTGTTCTAAGGATTCCTCGGCTCCCACCTGCTCGTGTTCTGCTGAAAAAGCTGAAACTTTCAAGGAGAACTGAAATTGATTTCTGCATATTTGATTGGCAGGAGTTGGCGTAATTCTGAAAGAGTTTGAAAATGGATAATGACAGACAATTCGTTTAGTAATCATTAATTTATATATTTAAAAATGATCCCTTCCATATGTGCCACATCTACCCTTTTAAATCACACTGTTTTGAATTAAAACTGTCTTTGCTATCGCGGCCATACCCCACATTTTGGTGGGGCGGTCATTGGGCGTGTGAAAATGTGACAGTTTGGATTTCCTTTGAGTGACAAGCATTGACACGACGTTGCTGTAGTTGCAGTGCCACATATTCCGAAATAAAGGCAGATATTGCAATGGCAGAGTGCCGGAGTGTCAGAAGGGGAGAGAATGTAACCTAATAAAAAACCAAAATCTCTCTTGATATTCGACACATTAGTCACGAAAACAGCCAGTAGCATCAAAATTCGGATTCAATACCTCCCTGTACGGAGGAAAATAACGTCCAAAAAAGCGAATCAATTATTGGCCGAGTGGCCGACATGCCACGCCTATTTAATGCCCACTGCCAGTCTACACACACAAAAGCGCTTAGATTGCAATTAATATCGATTTTCCACTTTGATCGGCGTACTTTGATTGCCAAAAGCTGTCTCGCCCACAAGTGGACCCCTGTCTCCCCCGACGCTCTTCATCGTTTCGAAAGAGCGAGGGAGAGAGAGAGCGCTTTTTGACGTCTATTGTGCCGATTTGTGTCTGTCAACATCTGAGCTATCGCACGGTCCGAGGCCTTTGCACAATTTTTAATGAAATTAGAAAAGTGCAGGCGCCGAGGAAAACCTGAAAGCGATGCTCCCCAATGCTGCTTCTCCTCCTCCACCACCGATTCTGAGCGATTCTCAGCGCTCCCAGCCTCTCGATTACATGTCAATTGCGAAACAACTTGTGCCTTTGATTGCCCGGGAAAGTGTGTAGTGCGCCTTCCAGCCATCAATCACCAGCAGAGGGCAGTAGGGTCCTAAAAACTCAACACAGAAACTCTCACTGGCTTTTGGCTAGTTTTGAGTCAAAAGTCATCCCGAATCGAACTAAAGAGAACTGCAGTTATCGTTAAGGTGGAGACTAACGACCGAAAATGCGAGAAAAGCGGACAATTCTGTGATTGGAAGGGATCATCAACATCTTTAAAATATATCTTAACGAGAAGGGATCATACATATACAACACTTCTCACACCAACACGCTCCTTTAGCTCACCCCCCCTTTCCTAGAGCCACACACTGCAGAGCCACGGCAGAGGCCGAGGCAGAGGTACGGCAGAGGCAATGGTACACTGCGCGAAGCAGAGTGTGAATGAGAGAATGTTCAAAAAACAAATATAAGTTGCGGGACGGGGTGGGTTTAGTCGCTGCAAATTAATTTCTTCATTGTGGCCATAATAATGATCCAATCGGATCCCAATTTGGTGATCTGATAGATATAGCTTGTAGCTTTTGGAGGTTTTCGGCTCTTTGCGGAGGCGGAAGGGGCGTGGCTAATTGTTTAAATACACTGGTTTCAGTGTGAGCATACAGCAGTCTGGATTTGGTGGCTCTAGCTCTTATAGTTTCTGAGAACTAGTCGACAAACAAGACGGACAGACAGACATGGCTCTATCGACTCGGCTATTGATGCTGGACAAGAATATATACACTTTATGGGGTCGGAAACGTTTCCCACATTTTTGAAGATAAAAGGAATTGTAGGGGCCAAAAGTAGGGAGATAGCAAAGGTAAGGTATCGAGGGCTTAAAATTTGCCCTTGACGTTTGACCGAAATTCCACTCAATGCAGCAAAAGATCATACGATTGTCCCGTTAAAGCTCTTAAACGTCATCACATCTTGGATCTTTATGTTCGGTACAGCCTAGCTTCACTGGGATGAGTTTTGCTAGAGAGATTAGCAAAGATCGATCGACAAAACCAGACGTGATTGTGGCAAGTCTTAGATATGTAGATATAACCTATACAAAACTTACATAATCCCTCGTGGCGAAGTTTTCTTGCAAGCCATAAATTCAAAGGAATCTGTGTTGATCTGTGCTAGTGCCAAGTGAAAACAATAATCAACCAAGAACAGAGGTCAGGAGCCCTATCTTTCTTAGCAGCCTAAGTGCGCATAAGTGCATATACGGGGTGCTTCACGAGAGGCGTATTACCGAAGTGATCCCCCAATCTACAAGGGGTAGAATTCGATTCCCCCCTCTTCTGCTCCGAAACGCCGAGCCCCGAAAACCTCTGACTTGGGTCAACATTAGTGAGGCGTAGCAACCCATAGGAAGCTCAGCGCGTAAGGCGGCGCTTCGGAACCTTTCACCAGCACCACTGGTGGTCTCCAGTTTGTCGCGCACTTTAGTGCTTATGTAAGCGGCAGATCGACATCAAGCCGGATGTTCCACATTTTAGCCCAGTCTCCAGAGCTAGAACATTGGGCGTGATTTCGACGGACCTGACTACAGAGGAGCCACCGCCAACAGCAGGACAGATGTCCGGAGTTATGCTGTGTTAATTTGCACATTTTCTGGGACTAAGTTCAATATGCCATTTTAAGGCCAATTCTCTGGCGGTTACGTATATGTATATTCAAGCATCGGGAATCATGAGTGTTTGTAGAAAAGAGTGGGTTGAAATAATTAATTGAAATTATCAAATCGTACTTGCAGGTACATTCGTGTGCATATATTGTTAAAACTTTATATTTTTCCCCAGATACCAGCACCTACGTCATCCTTGAGCTCAACGTTTACGAAAGGAGTAAGGGTATTAAAATACCAAAACCAAAAGAAACTGTGAGTTTGTAAACTTAAAACCATATATGCACAGAGTATAAACGTAACCTGCGTGTTACTAAATATTTAATCATAACCGTAATGGGTTAATGCATCTCGCCCCCTTTTATTCTATTACCTACCTATGATTCTTAGTTTTTATACGCGCAACAGCCACTATATATATATATAAATTCGTAAATTCCTAAACCATTATAACATAGAATAAACATATATTTTAAGTGGGCTAGATCGCCGTAATATGAATTCCTCTGTAGGTTAAGAAAATTCCGAAGATATTGAATTATAATAATAGGAAGTCATGGAAAGCCTTCGTTTTGAAACACATTTATAATATGTTCTAAATTCTAACGTCCGTCCTCAGACAAGCAAGGTCGAAGTGGTAGGATGAAAACTGCCAGATTGTTCAAGGGTCTATACGGTTCGATTTACCAGTATAGCATAGGTTGGGAGGGTAGAGAAGAGGGATTCTCGACGACACCGGAGTTTCCCGTGACTTGAATAGAGTAGTTGATATCATCATCCCCCTTTTTCTCAACAACAAATAATTAATCCACTTTCCATACATTCAGTCTAGTTTAACCTGTGTTCTGCTTTTGATTTTTGATTCTTTTTAAATCTGCACCTAAAACATTATGCGAGGGTGTGTCAGTACATAATATAGGAGAGAGTAGATCGAACCCCGACAATTCAGCGAGCTTAGCTAGAGCATAGCTAGAGGTGCACACGAAATCTCTTTGTACTAGTTTGGGTAAAAATACATCTATCCCACACCTGCACACTACAGAAAACGCCATTCCGTAGGGAGTGACCATATCTACATCTAGCCAGAATGAAGACATTAAATTTCAGAGGCTAAGCCCACCGCGTACAGCAGCCACTTTTGTTTTTTGCACATTCTTTCATCCACACTCTGCTTCTGCAGTGTGCGTACTCTGCCTTTGCAGTGCCTCTGCGGTGTGTGGCTCGAGGGGGGCGAGCTAAAGGAGCGTGTTGGTGTGAGAAGTTATGTAGATATAGATGACTTACGTAGAAAACATTTATAATTTGAAAAAAAAAACCACTAAGGTACAGTTGTCCTACTGAGTACCGGGTGTAAAAGTTGTGACGCGTAAGAGGCGGTTGAGGTAGCAGTTTGACATTAACTGCATTACCGGCGCACTGCTTCAACCAAGCACTTCTCAACATGCTTATAAATATATATGTACATATTATGCTACACCTGTTTTAAAATCGAACACCAAACAGCTTATTTTTGTACATTTTAAGTTACTGCATAACCAACGCACTAGTAGAAACATTATTACAAACAACAAACATTTTATCAGTACG
>NW_022995772.1:244994-279249 GCF_900245975.1 Drosophila guanche
GACTTGAATAGAGTAGTTGATATCATCATCCCCCTTTTTCTCAACAACAAATAATTAATCCACTTTCCATACATTCAGTCTAGTTTAACCTGTGTTCTGCTTTTGATTTTTGATTCTTTTTAAATCTGCACCTAAAACATTATGCGAGGGTGTGTCAGTACATAATATAGGAGAGAGTAGATCGAACCCCGACAATTCAGCGAGCTTAGCTAGAGCATAGCTAGAGGTGCACACGAAATCTCTTTGTACTAGTTTGGGTAAAAATACATCTATCCCACACCTGCACACTACAGAAAACGCCATTCCGTAGGGAGTGACCATATCTACATCTAGCCAGAATGAAGACATTAAATTTCAGAGGCTAAGCCCACCGCGTACAGCAGCCACTTTTGTTTTTTGCACATTCTTTCATCCACACTCTGCTTCTGCAGTGTGCGTACTCTGCCTTTGCAGTGCCTCTGCGGTGTGTGGCTCGAGGGGGGCGAGCTAAAGGAGCGTGTTGGTGTGAGAAGTTATGTAGATATAGATGACTTACGTAGAAAACATTTATAATTTGAAAAAAAAAACCACTAAGGTACAGTTGTCCTACTGAGTACCGGGTGTAAAAGTTGTGACGCGTAAGAGGCGGTTGAGGTAGCAGTTTGACATTAACTGCATTACCGGCGCACTGCTTCAACCAAGCACTTCTCAACATGCTTATAAATATATATGTACATATTCGGCTACACCTGTTTTAAAATCGAACACCCAACAGCTTATATTTGTACTTTTTAAGTAACTGCATCACCAACGCACTGGTCGAAACCCTATTGCAAACAACAAACAGTTTCTCCGCACGGCTAGAGATTTCTCCGAGCACCAATACATTATACCCTATTTACTATTCGAGTACCGGGTCGGGTCCGAGCACACACACAATGAAACACCGTTCATGGGGAATTTTATCACTTTTTCTGGCCAAAAACCCATTTTTCTAAAGTACCTGAAATAATAATAACATTGATCTTCAAATTTATGTAGTCTGTTCATGCGGAAAAGCATGCGTCCTATCATTTCAACAAACACAACAAAAACAAAACTCACCTACAACTTGAAAGCTCTAGGCTGAGCAGCGGCCTGAGCGCCCAACTAGAGTAAGAATTAAGCTTAGAATATAAAAACAGTGTCACCAATAAACGGAACCTATACGCACGCGCGCTCTTTACTTGGTCGAAACCGCGAATTTCCCCCGACTACCAGAAGAAATTCGAATTTACTGGAAAGAACCTCCCCGCACAAACATAGGCCAAAATGCAAAAATGCAACGAGCTTACCACCGTTAAGTTAGCAGCCGTTTTACAATATGTAGCTGTTTACTAGCCAGTGAACAGATTAAATGGTCCTTATATTTTGCGAAATCTCAGTTATTTAAAAAGTATACATGTTATTATGTCCAACATTTCTACAACTAAGAGAAAATCAGCTGCTTGAAGTATAGAAGGAAGTCCATGTACAAATTAGATTATCTTCTAGCTTAACATTTTGAAAAATCCAGGCACGCATTTTCTATATAATTTAGCATTACTCAATTTTTTGTTTGATCCCCGATCACCAGTTTGTCTTCAGGCGTGGTCATGGAACCCTGGAGCAATGCCACAGAATCGTCCAACGTATCCTGGACGCTTTTGAGTCCAAGAAATACTGTTGTGCTGTTATTCTTAATGTTAAACAGGCATTTGACGAGTCTGGCACACCGGGCTACTCTTCAAAATCAGGAGGCTGACAGGCCGAAATACCTAGGCATGACACTTGACAGGAGGCTAACCTGGAGGGCTCACCTGCTTAAGAAAAGAAAGCAGGCGGATGACAAGCTGAAGAAACTCTATTGGCTAATTGGCCGCAAAAGCAAAATTCAACCTGCTGTCGAAGCTGCTTGTCTACAAGGCATTCATTAAACCAATATGGGCATACGGCATACAACTGTGGGGAACTGCCAAACCAAGTAACCGGCGGATCATACAAATTTTCCAAAATAAATCCCTTCGAATATTCGGTAATGCACATATTTACCACGACAATGCCACAATCCACAGCGTCCTCAACATACCGTGGGTAATGGAAGTGATCACTAAGAGTAGCACCAGGTACCTCACACGCCTGCACCAGCACGATAACAACCTAGCTATTGGCCTGCTGGACAACAGCACAACCACAAGAAGACTTAAAAGAGATCACCCGATGAACCTCCCCTGGAACTAAGCAGCAAGACATATCAAAATTTTTCACAATAACTTAATAATAACATAATTTTAATACAACTGCAATAAGACTGCCAAGTACCCAAAGAGGAAATTTAATAATAAAACAAAAAAGTATTTGATAAAAATTTAAAATAAAATAAAATTTAGATTTTACACTGAAGAAAAGGCGTTGACAATCTTTTCAACATACCTTCCTCTCACTAAAATGAATTTGTTTCAAACAACTTAATCAAAAAATTGTGTTTCGTTTGGAAGTTATAAAGTGTTTTGACAAAACTTTCTCAAATTCCTCAAAGTGCATGGCTTATTCAGTGTTTTAGTATTTCAGTACATGAAATAATCAGAATGCAAAAAATGGTTACTCAAGTGGGGATCTTGATTTGCTTGCGATCTTTCTTAATTTTCTCTTTCTTAATTATACCCGGTATTCGAAGAATAAATAGGGTATATTGTATTTGTGCGGAAGAAATGTAACACACAGAAGGAAGCGTTTCCGACATCAAAAGTTTATATATTCTTGATCAGCATCAATAGCCGAGTCGATTTAGGCATGTCTGTCTATCCGTCCACCTTGTTGAGCGCCTGGATCTCAGAGACTATAAAAGCTGTAGCCACCAGGAGAGGGGGAGTGCTATACAAAAAGAGAGCAAAATTCTTGTTGTTAAGGCTAATTAGGCTTGGATTTTGCGTTTAATAGCAATGTTTTGTGGCCTGAAGTGGAGAAACCAAAAGAAAAGGTGGAGGGGATTCCTAGACAAGAGGAGAAAGCATTTTCGTCTTGGACCTTTGTTTTTCCATTTATATATTTTTTTTCCGGGCTGTGGGAAACCCCATCAAAACAGAGAGGCATCCTCTATCCTTTATCTGTGCAGTTGTATCAATGGAAAATTAGCGTCTTAGTTTGTCTACCTTGAGACGACCTGCTCTTTAGCCCTTCTCCTCTCACAGCAACTCCACTTCCCAACTTCTCATTTTATTCTGTGAACCCAGAGAACTCATTTGGGACTTGGTTATTCTTTTATTCTGCTTGCATTGCAATTAAAGTAACGTTGTATTCGCAGTTAATTACATTAAAATGTAATGACAGAAAGTTTTTTGTGAATCTATATATATAAAAGAAAGTCGTATTTTGTAAAGCACCTATAACTCAAGAACGGCTGGACCGATTGCCATGGTTTTTGATTTGTTCGATCATAAGTTGTTTAACTTATGGCCTGTTTGTTGCGGCCTTAAGAAAAAACTGTATTTTTTTCTGAAGACATCATGTGTGTGTTCAGAAATTTGTCTAAAAAGTTCTTTTGTTTATTTGTTGTTCATTTTTGTTTGTTTAATCATATTTAATATTTGTTTTATTAATTTGTTTAATTTTGTATTCATCATTTTAATAAAATTAAAATTAAATTATTAAAATAATTAAACAGCAAGAAACAATTTTTATACCTGGTACTCGAAGAGTAAATAGGGTATATTGTATTTGTGCGAATAACGCTTGTATGTAACACCCAGAAGGAAACGTTTCCGACCCCATAAAGTATATATATTCTTGATCACATCAATAGCCGAGTCGATTGAGCCATGTCTGTCTGTCCGTCCGTCAGTCCTTATGAGCGCCTGTATCTCAGAGACCATAAAAGCTAGAGCCACCGAATTTTGCATCCAGACTTCTGTATGCTCACACTGTTACAAGTGTATTTAAAAAATTAGCCACGCCCCCTTCCGCCCCCGCCAAAAGGCGAAAACTTCCCAAATCTACAATTATGAAGATAAAAGAAAACTAAAAACGCCATTCTGCAGGGAATCGCCATATCTATCAGATCACCAAATTGGGATCCGATTGGGTCATTAATTTAGCCAGAATGAAGAAATTAATTTGCAGTGGCTAAACCCACCCTGTCCCGCAGCTTTTGTTGTTTTTTTTACATTCTCTCATTCACACTCTGCTTCTGCTTCACTCAGCCCCTGCCTCTGCCGTCCCTCTGCCACAGTCTCTGCCGACTTTTAACCCACCCCGTCCCGCAGCTTATATTTGTTTTTTTTTTTGTTTCCGTTCGGGCGCTGCCTCTGCGGCGAGTCTGCAGTGTGTGGGTCTAGGGTAGGGCGGCGAGCTAAAGGAGCGTGTTGGTGTGAGTGGTGTTGTTGATGTAGATGACAGATGAAGAAAAAATGTAAAATTTGACAAATAACCGCTAAGGTGCAGATGTTGTACTGAGTGCCTTTTATAAAGTTGTGAAGCGTAAGAAGCGTCTCACACGTCCCTTCTCGTTTTATCTCCTTTTATTTTTTTATAATATTTAAAATTGTTTAATTTACATAATTATTATATATATTTATAATTTCAATTTTTCTATAATATATGCTCATTATTACTAAGATCTATAATATTTACAATTTCAAAGTGATTATGTGCTAACGTTGATAATATAATTCTTTTGTCATCCTTATAATTTAGACTTTACAATTTCAGTTTTAATTGTATGACCTCTACTTCTAAAAGCTTTCGCTTTTAACCCTGCAAATGAGGTCATTATACGACCCGCATTTTCGTCTTTCATTAAACCTAGTTCTTTATTATTGCCCCGATTTATCCCGATAATTTTTGACTCTTGGTAATTTCAGGTATCAAAGCGACTGGGATTGTCTTTAATTAACCCATAAAAATCTTCTTTTGATGATATAATAAATGAATCTGTATCCATGTAGAGTAATTTTGATGATGGGCATTTTAGAGAATGAAAATTATAGAAATAGTCATACATTATCCATTTTGAAAGTTCTAGTACACAAACTCCAATGTATATGGGTTTATCATACAAAATTCTTGATTTAGTGGACTCAATGGCAGCTAAATTTTTACCAAAGATTTCAACACTGTGAACATTATGTCTAGCTATGCGTTGTCTAAACCCTACGAAATGTTGTCTTGAATTATAATGTTTATTTAATGCGACCTCACGTCGCTTTTCTACATTCTCCATCATTTTCAGTTCAAACGAATTTACCTCTGTTGAATCCTAAGCAGAGGGAAGTCTATGATACACTGATTAATGCAATTGATGATGGAAATGGTGGTTCCCCCGGTGGAACTGGGAAGACATTCCTCATGTCATTGATTTTGGCCACTGTACGTGCGAGATCCGAAATTGCGGTAGCAATTGCTTCTTCTGGAATAGCGGCCACATTGTNAAAACTGTTTAGGGTCCTTTGAAAAACGTATCCTGCATCGAAGGAGGTAGTTCCTATAGCATTGAGCATTAAGAACAGTGAAATTTGACCGAGCTATTAAGTAATTAGAAAGAGAAGAGGGAGAACCAACTTCTTGAGATTTTTTAAATAGTCTTGATTTTAGATTTTTTAGACTGGATAACTCTTTGGTGAACCAAGGAGGTTTCGCAGATCTAGTCGGACATGAAAGTGGGACACACTTGTCAAAAATTGTGTCAAGTTCATTGTAAAAAATGTTTGTGCCTTCAATGACGTAAGTGCACGAGTACAGAGCGGACCAATCAAAATTTCTAATTAAGTTATTGAGCTTCGTAAACTTGGCTTTACGAAAGCAGCGGACGCGTTCAGATAGCCTACCCGCACGATCCGATACAGTAGGTCCAATATCTACCGACACTTCGAAAGTAGGATGATAGCAGTCTTCAGGTATAGTGAGTGGGAGTGCTCGTGTTAACAACGCTACGGTCGGATCCAAGGCAAAGCACAGATCAAGCATTCGACCCAAGGAGTTTTTTACATGGTTGACTTGAGACAGTTCTAATAAGCAATCAATAAACTCATGTCGTGACATGGGCACAAGGTTGTTTGACTCGTTAACCGAAGACCAGACAGTACCTGGCAGGTTGAAATCCCCAAGAACTATTACATGGTCTTTATCAGATAGCGAGGAAGAAACAGTTTTTAAGGCATATACGAGCAAGTGACATAAATAGCCTGGCCGGGAAGAATCAGTCTAACTCAGAGGAATTCCAGGTCTTGTGAGAACTGGTCTATGAAAAGTTCCTTCGTAAAGTAAGAGTTTACTGCAATCAGAACCCCTCCTCCGCGTCGAGACGAACGATCATTCCTATAAATTGTGTACCGATCTGCCAAAACTTCGGCACTAAGAATGTCCGGCTTTAACCAGGTTTCGGTAAACACAATAACATGGGATAAAAATGTGAAACTATCCATAAAAAGAGTGCTCAGCTTACTACGTAAGCCGCAAGCATTTTGATAGGCTACAAAGAGGGATGTTAGTTTTTTGACTGCAAGGAATTGCAGTGGGAAGAGGTGGATGGAGCAGAGGAGGAGGACCACTGGGCTCACTACTAGGAAGAGTTATGGGGGGCCTATTTTTCTGCTTAGCCTTAAACTCTTTCACAACCAGGTGGAGACCGGTTTTAAACCTTCTCGTTTACCAGAGCTTTACTCAACCTCTGTGCGATTAGAACTTTCTCCTATAGAGGGACCGTATACTCTTTAATTTGAAGAGGTGGAAATTCGGTTGCCGAAAATAAAACGAAACATATTTTCGTCAATGTAGTAATCTACACTCCAGTGGGGCAAGCCGAGAGACAAAAACTTGCCGCGTTGGTGGGACTCCCACCAGAGGTTTTGGCACCACAGATCTGGTACCTGTGACGGCAATATCCGGTGGTCCGAGACGTTTATTAACTGGTGGGATCGAAATAGATGGGATGGGCTTTGGAACGGACTCGACAGACACGGACGCTACAGTACTAACTGGCTGCATGTTCTCCGAGATGATCGATTCGGTAGCCGAAACTTGATCACCAGCAGTTGTCGTTGCCCTTGGAGTAGCGAACGAAATTAGCTGCTGCACTATCGAAGTGGACGGAGACAGTTGATTAGCAGCGAGCGGTCGAGGGACAGGCACTTTCAGATCACGAGGAGTGTCTTTTTTGCGCCTAGGTGACTCATTCAGCAGGTTAAAGCCGCTGAATTGAGACTCCATGGCTATAAGCCGATCGTTCTGCATTTTAAAGCCCACGGTCAGCTCCGTAAAGCCCTTTCGCGTCTGCCTCATACAAGTGACCATGTCATTCTCGAAAGACCAACATGCCTCGCAACTTGTGATGATATCCATCGTCACGGTGTTTCTAGCCAGAAATTATAACTGCTCCCAATCCCATGACAGAGGGGCCTGTGTCTCATCGTTTTTATACACCTTTTCGGATTGCGAAGTGATCTTTTGAGAGGACCTGCGCTCCTGCGTTCAAGTTTGTTATGGACGGCTTTTCGAAGGAGCCGATTGCCGACAGGGCTGGAGAAGGAGTGGAGACAGCGTCCTTTGTTGTGGATTCCGGGAGGCTGTAACAGGGTTGCAAGGATGGAGCAAGGTGGCAAGGTTGGAGAAGGAAACGTGGCCGTGAAGGTTAGATTGCGATGGTCATTTTCCGAGAAGAGCGAAGAGAATGCAAATCGTCGGCAGTCGCTCAAACAAAAAATAAATAAAAACGAGAAGGGACGTGTGAGACGCTTCTTACGCGTCACAACTTGTATTACAGGTACTCAGTACTAAATCTGTGCCCTAGCGGTTTTTTGTCAAATTTTACATTTTTTCTTCATCTGTCATCTACAACATCTACAACAACAACGCCAACACGCTCCCTTAGCTCGACCTCCTTTCCTAGAGCCACACACTGCAGAGTCCCGGCAGAGGCAGAGGCACAGGCCGTGGACCGTGGACACACTGCAGAATCAGAGTGTAAATGAGAGAATGTGAAAAAAACAAATATAAGCTGCTGGAAGGGGTGCCGGGGTTAGCCGCTCAACATAAATTTCTTCATTCTGTCTATAATAATGATCCAATCGGATCAACATCAATTTCTTCATTCTGTCTATAATAATGATCCAATCGGATCCCAACTTGGTGATCTGATAGATATGGTCACCAAGTCAGCTTATATTTGTTTTTTTTTTTTGTTTCCGTTCGGGCGCTGCCTCTGCCGCGAGTCTGCAGTGTGTGGGTCTAGGGTAGGGCGGCGAGCTAAAGGAGCGTGTTGGTGTGAGTGGTGTTGTTGATGTAGATGACAGATGAAGAAAAAATGTAAAATTTGACAAATAACCGCTAAGGTGCAGATGTTGTACTGAGTGCCGGGTATAAAAGTTGTGAAGCGTAAGAAGCGTCTCACACGTCCCTTCTCGTTTTATCTCCTTTTATTTTTTTATAATATTTAAAATTGTTTAATTTACATAATTATTATAAATATTTATAATTTCAAATTTTCTATAATATATGCTCATTATTACTAGGATCTATAATATTTACAATTTCAACGTGATTATGTGCTAACGTTGATAATATAATTCTTTTGTCATCCTTATAATTTAGACTTTACAATTTCAGTTTTAATTGTATGACCTCTACTTCTAAAAGCTTTCGCTTTTAACCCTGCAAATGAGGTCATTATACGACCCGCATTTTCGTCTTTCATTAAACCTAGTTCTTTATTATTGCCCCGATTTATCCCGATAATTTTTGACTCTTGGTAATTTCAGGTATCAAAGCGACTGGGATTGTCTTTAATTAACCCATAAAAATCTTCTTTTGATGATATATAAATGAATCTGTATCCATGTAGAGTAATTTTGATGATGGGCATTTTAGAGAATGAAAATTATAGAAATAGTCATACATTATCCATTTTGAAAGTTCTAGTACACAAACTCCAATGTATATGGGTTTATCATACAAAATTCTTGATTTAGTGGACTCAATGGCAGCTAAATTTTTACCAAAGATTTCAACACTGTGAAAATTATGTCTAGCTATGCGTTGTCTAAACCCTACGAAATGTTGTCTTGAATTATAATGTTTAAAATTACGCTGGAGTGCAGCGAAAAGATGTAAGAGGTAGTAAAAGTCAAGTTTGCTTAAATGGAGACAACTTAGGATTCGTCTCCCTTCAGATACTATGTGACTAATTACGTTAACTACTACCTTTACCACCAAGGGGGCCACCTTGACCCTTCTGTAAGGAGTACAGTAACTAAAACCGGTGACATGCACGCTCTAGGCAAATTGCGGTAGCAATTGCTTCTTCTGGAATAGCGGCCACATTGTTAGACGGATGCCGTACGGCTCACTCAGCGTTAAAATTGCCATTAAACCTTCGAACTACTGAACAACCGACATGTAACATTTCGAAAAACTCCGCAATGGACAAAGTTTTAGTAGCATCAAAAATCATCATATGGGACGACTGCACAATGGCTCACAAACGCGCATTGGAAGCACTAGACCGAACATTAAAAGATCTGCGTAATGACTCGAAATGTTTTGGTTGTGCAATGATTTGAATATCTGGCGATTTCCGACAAACACTACCAGTCAGTCATTCCTAGATCTACTGCTGCAGACGAAATAAACGCTTGACTCAAAGTATCAAATCTGTGGTGATATGTAAAGAAACTTCAACTGTCTGTAAATATGAGAGTTGCATTGTTGAACGATCTATCTGCTGATGATTTCTCAAAGCAATTGCTGACTATCGGTAATGCCAGTGTTCCTGTTGACAAATCGAGCGGTTTGATTTCATTTCCTAGAAATTTTTGCAATTTCGTATCATCAGAAGACGAGCTTATCAACAAAGTATTCGCGGATTTCATTGCTAACCACAAAAATACTAAATGGTTAAGTGAGCGAGCAATTTTGGTCGCTAAAAATAAAGATGTAGATGACCTCAATCTTATAATTCAAAATCAAATCGTAGGTACTCTATATTCATTCAAATCGATCGACTGTGTAACAAACGAAGAAGAAACCACTAATTATCCAACTGAATTTGTAAACTCCTTGGATGTGCCTGGTTTACCACCGCACAATTTAAAAGTTAAAGTTGGCTCGGTAGTCATCATGCTTAGAAATTTAAACCAACCAAAACTGTGCAATGGAACGCGTTTGGTAATAAGAAAACTGATGAGCAATGTGATTCACGCGTCGATATTTAAAGGAAATGTTAAAGATGAGGAAGTTCTTATTCCAAGGATCCGATGATCCCAACGGATGTGCCCTTTGAGTTTAAACGAATTCAATTCCCGATTCGTCTTGCCTTCGCCATGACGATCAACAAATCACAGGGCCAATCCTTGACTATTTGTGGCCTCAATCTAGAAAATGAATGTTTTTCTCGTGATCAATTGTGCGTGGCATGCTCACGTGTCGGCAAACCATCCGCTTTATTTGTTCTTGCGCCTGACCAAAAAACAAAGAATGTCGTTTACCACAAAATGCTTGAATGAAAATCCTATTACCATCGCACTGGATCATTGCAACCTATAGAAGATGCACAGCATAAATTCTGCAATTTGGGCAATATGGAAGAACAACTTGACAGGCGTCAAGGGATCAACACAGCTACGAAGAGAGCAATTCTCCAAGATCTACAGCAAATGCTTCATGAACATCTTGCATTGGTCAGGATGTTCAAGACTGCTTTAGAGCGCATGCCAAGTGATTGAAATTCGGTCAAGTCAATTAAATGCATTTGCAAATATGTCACGAAAGGGAGCGACATGGCCGTTTTTGGTATCCAAACATCCAATACCAACGATGAAATCACGCGCTATCAAGTAGGTACTTTTTTGTCTCTATCTATATAAACATATTATTTTGTATAATTTTTTTACGTTCATCAAAGCCTAAATTAGTTCAGCTAAAAAGTAACACGACATTCATTGACTGTTAGGCGGTGCGAAGTTCGCCGGGTCAGCTAGAAACAAAATTCACACCAATGATCTGGATGCAACAAATCAAAATCAATTTCATTGGACTAGACAAAGATGAATGGATGCAGTTGATTAACTACAAGGAGTATATTCAATTAAAACTTGATCAGTATGATTTCTTGATGCCTGATACAATTATAGATCATCCCCTATTGAGCACTATTAAATGTAATTTTAGATTCAGAAAATCCGATAAGCAGTGTGTATTTATAGGAAATCAGTTTGGAAATAAGATTGAATTTGATAGCGAGTCCTGGGGATCATTTTTAAGATTAGGTATTTTTTGTACAACATTTTTATGTTGGAATACGATACTTAAACAACACTTTACTGTGTTTGATATTCAACTCTCTGACTTAGACGGTACTTATGATAAAAATCTTCAAATAGATTTAACGCGTTTATGCTTTGAAATTTCAAAACAAAATGTATATTCAAATAAAACGCGATGTTCTTGAGTATAATCAATCACTTTTGAATACGCAATCATCCAGAAATAATAATAAAAAATAAAAATAAAAATGAGTAAGCAACAAGTTGTGAATGAAATACATAAGCCTGCCAGAAAAAACTTTTTCCGACGTAAATTCGTTCAAATGGGCATTAATGATACTTGGCAAATCGACTTAGTTGAAATGATACCCTATTGTAAGGAAAATAAAGGACTTAGATATTTGTTAACCGTGATTGATACATTCTCAAAGTATGCATATGCAGCTCCCGTTAAGTCGAAAACAGCATTAGATGTGCTATCAGCAATGAAGGAAATATTAAAACTATCTAACCATAAACCTAAAAATATTTAATCTGATCAAGGAAAGGAGTTTTTTAATGATTCCTTCACTGGGCTTATAAAAACAAATAACATAAACCATTACCATACATATACACACCTAAAAGCATCTATTTGCGAACGTTTTAATAGAACATTAAAAAATCGTATGTGGAAAATGTTTAGTATGCAGGGAAATCATACCTGGATTCATAACTTGAAAGATCTAGTAAATGATTACAACAAATCAAATCATCGAACCATAAAAATGAATCCTGTAGATGTCAACAAGCAAAATGAGGAGTTTATATTGAAAACAGCTTATAATATTTGCAAGGTTTTCCTTAAACATCCATTGGTGATCCTGTTAGAATAAGTAAATATAAGGGATATGAACCGAACTGGACAACCGAGGTTTTTAAAATTTCAAAAGTAAAGTCTACCAGTCCAGCAACATATGAACTGGAAGACTATATGGGGGAAATGATTAAAGGATCATTTTATGAAAAAGAACTTCAAAAAGTGAAAGATGAAAATGCTTTCTTAGTGGAAAAAATAATCCGACGAAAGAAGGATCAAGTTTTTGTTAAATGTTTAGGGTTTGATGAAACACACAATTCCTGGATAGATAAAAAAATATATTAAAATAATTAAACAGCAAGAAACAATTTTTATACCCGGTACTCGAAGAGTAAATAGGGTATATTGTATTTGTGCGAATAACGCTTGTATGTAACACCCAGAAGTAAACGTTTCCGACCCCATAAAGTATATATATTCTTGATCACATCAATAGCCGAGTCGATTGAGCCATGTCTGTCTGTCCGTCCGTCTGTCCGTCCGTCTTGTTGAGCGCCTGGATCTCAGAGACCATAAAAGGTAGAGCCACCGAATTTTGAATCCAGACTTCTGTATGCTCACACTGTTACAACAGTATTTCAAAAATTAGCCACGCCCCCTTCCGCCCCCGCAAAAGGGCGAAAACCTCCCAGATCTACAATTATGAAGATAAAAGAAAACTAAAAACGCCATTCTGTAGGGAATCGCTATATATATCAGATCACCAAATTATAATCCGATTTGATTATTATTATAGCCACAATGAAGAAATTAATTTCCAGTGGCTAAACCCACCCTGTCCCGCAGCTTTTGTTGTTCTTTTTACATTCTCTCATTCACACTCTGCTTCTGCTTCACTCGGCCCCTGCCTCTGCCCTCCCCGTGACGATGACTCCACCGACTTTTAACCCACCCGGTCCCGCAGCTTACATTTGTTTTTTTTTTGTGTGCAGGTGCTGCCTCTGCCTCTGCCGCGAGTCTGCAGTGTGTGGGTCTAGGGAAGGGCGGCGAGCTAAAGGAGCGTGTTCGTGTGAGAAGTGTAGTAGATGTAGATGACAAGTGAAGAAAATATGTAAAATTTGACAAAAAATTGCTAAGGTGCAGATGTAGTACTGAGTGCCGGGTATAAAAGTTGTGACGGGTGAGAAGCGTCTCACACGTTCCTTCTCGTTTTATCTCCTTTTATTTTTTTATAATATTTAAAATAGTTCAATTTACATAATTATTATAAATATTTATTATTTCAATTTTTCTATAATATATGCTCGTTATTACTAGGATCTATAATATTTTCAATTTCAAAGTGATTATGTGATAACGTTGATAATATAATTCTTTTGTCATCCTTATAATTTATACTTATCTTATTTACAATTTCAGTTTTAATTTTATGACCTCTACTTCTGATTACTCTCTGCTGTCCATAATATGTTTTTTTATATTTAATGCATTCACTACCGACTTTTTATTCCTCTAATCTTTTTGACGTTATGTTTAGTGCTATTATCTTTGGCAACTAAATAAGAGTATGCTTTCGCTTTAAACCCTGCAAATGAGGTCATTATACGACCAGCATTTTCGTCTTTCATTAAACCTAGTTCTTTGTTATTGCCCCGATTCGTCCCGAAAATGTTTGACTCTTGGTAATTTGAGGTATCAAAGCGACTAGAATTGTCTTTATTTAACCCATAAAAATCTTCTTATTATGATATCATAAATGAATCTGTATCCATGTAGAGTATTTTTGATGATGGGCATCTTAGAGAATGAAAATTATAGAAATAGTCATACATTAACCATTTTGAAAGTTCTAGTACACAAACTCCAATGTATATGGGTTTATCATACAAAATTCTTGATTTAGTGGACTCAATGGCAGCTAAATTTTTACCAAAGATTTCAACACTGTGAAAATTATGTCTAGCTATGCGTTGTCTAAACCCTACGGAATTTTGTCTTGAATTATAATGTTTAATTAATGCGACCTCACGTCGCTTTTCTACATTCTCCTTCGTTTTACCGTAGACAGCATTAACCATTAATTTATAAAAGTTTATCTCAAACTCATTCTTAGCTACTTTTCTATGGGATGTATTTTGATCAATATAGGGTTTAAGCCAACAGGATTGCTTAAAAGATATTTTTTCTAAAATTATACCTTGTTCTATGCATAACTGCAACTGTTTCAAATGTATTATATAATTCTTTTTATCAGATAAGTCCGCTATCAATTTTGATTGTTTTCCGCCTGGAGGAATCTTATTTTCGGGCAGAATGGTAAACTATTATGTTTATTGTGTATATCATCAGGATATTTCAGATCTACTTCTAAGATCTATCCTACATCCCCGCAAGCAGATATACTTAGAGCGTTGAAAGATTGAATTTCATCGTTTCTTAGAAATTTGAAATTGGAATATGGAAGTGGCTGGCTCATTGCCCAACCATATAAATTGTTAGCATCAATGTACGCTAGATAGTTTCTAGTTAAATATTTATTGTTTTCTGTAGCTATCCGTTGAGTGCATTGAGTTAAGCCTCCGCGTACTGAAGTTTTCAAAAAGTTATATATATCTGGATCACTAACTAGCTCCAATTCCATCTTTGTATATTTAAGCATTGCATCCCATGAAATAGAAGGAGCAGAAAAATAATTTAATGGGTGTAACTTATATATTCGTGAGCAAATACTCCTAAAGTTTCCAAATACATCAGAAAGAATTAAAACATCGCTTTCTAAGTATAATTTCAAATAATATCGAATACTGCTGCAATTAAATGTTCTCCAAACCTTCTGAGCAAAGCTATAGTCTTCTAAACTACACTCCTCATCACTCAGTGAGTTGAAAAAAAATTCTCTCGAAGGTAGTTGGGGATCGTCAAATTTGTTAAAGCTATCTAAACATTCGTATGGAAATACTCCTTTTCGCCTTAACATATACAATTTTTCCAATTTATACTTGTTTTTTTTTTTAATTTTAAAATTTGATGGATCCATATAAATAACAAGTTTTTCTAAGCTCGAATTTAAAAATCTATTTGAATCTATATTTCTTATTTTATAATGCTGTTGATTTGAAAAATCAATCTCAACAATTTGAGTTAGCGCAATGTATAACTCTTTGTTACACGGTATGGCTTTAAGTTCATCTTTTATTGATATTACAAATAAATGAATATCATAACGAGACAAGTTATGAAAAACTACCTGAAAAAAGGATCGCTTAGTTTAAATGTTTGCTTACAAACCTTATGAATAGGACCTACATATTGACCTGTGAATTGGTTAAGAAACTTCTCCCGGTAGTCAGTCGAAATGGGCTCATCACAGGCACAGCACTCTCCATGTTCCTGATAGTCGTCATCCCAAATGTTGGTTTTTTAGCCTATTCCCAGTACTTCTCATAAAGTCCCATGGTTTTCGATCGAAGTACTTAGCAAAATCGATACAATCTGGTCCTGAAATGGCGTAAATCGTATTGTTTTAACAGTTTTACTACTTTTAGATTGTGCTAATATTTACCTTCATATGTCCACATCTCATTTAAATGATGATTATATTTATGTACATCATAAAATGACACTGCACCTGCCGTATGCTACTAAGCCATAGTGGTAGATGATTTTAAGGGATCATTCAGACTTTTATAAATTTCCACTACATCCTCGATATCAGCATAAATGACCACAGGGGGAGATAGTTTTTTGATGAAACTTGTAAAAACCGTTTTGGTATTTGGAGAAGGATATTGGGCAGCAACTTTTCCGCACTCTTTATTGTCATGGGTGGTATTTGTGGTAGTATAAAACTGTAAACAATTTTCACAAAAATATGGCGATCAATGGGATTTATTATGTTGAGAATAGCATAATTTTTTCATGCGTTATATAGGCATAATGCATCATTTGCAAAGAGTCATTATTAATCCGTAATACACATCAACATGTGTTGTCCTCCAAATGCTTTAGTCCTCACTGTTGGTTCTACAACGTTTTTTCCATTGTCATCGATTTCATACACATTTATGCTAATATTATCATTGGATAATTCGAATCTCTTTATTCTTTTGTTTGTGATTGGGGGCTCAAATCCAGANTAACCCACCCGGTCCCGCAGCTTATATTTGTTTTTTTTTTTTGTGTGCGGGTGCTGCCTCTGCCTTTGCCGCGAGTCTGCAGTGTGTCTGTCTAGTTAAGGGCGGCAAGCTAAAGGAGCGTGTTCGTGTGAGAAGTGTAGTAGATGTAGATGACAGGTGAAGAAAATATGTAAAATTTGACAAAAAATTGCTAAGGTGCAGATGTAGTACTGAGTGCCGGGTATAAAAGTAGTGACGGGTGAGAAGCGTCTCACACGTTCCTTCTCGTTTTATCTCCTTTTATTTTTTTATAATATTTAAAATAGTTTAATTTACATAATTATTATAAATATTTATTATTTCAATTTTTCTATAATATATGCTCGTTATTACTAGGATCTATAATATTTTCAATTTCAAAGTGATTATGTGATAACGTTGATAATATAATTCTTTTGTCATCCTTATAATTTAGACTTATCTTATTTACAATTTCAGTTTTAATTTTATGACCTCTACTTCTGATTACTCTCTGCTGTCCATAATATGTTTTTTTATATTTAATGCATTCACTACCGACTTTTTATTCCTCTAATCTTTTTGACGTTATGTTTAGTGCTATTATCTTTGGCAACTAAATAAGAGTATGCTTTCGCTTTAAACCCTGCAAATGAGGTCATTATACGACCCGCATTTTCGTCTTTCATTAAACCTAGTTCTTTGTTATTGCCCCGATTCGTCCCGAAAATGTTTGACTCTTGGTAATTTGAGGTATCAAAGCGACTAGAATTGTCTTTAATTAACCCATAAAAATCTTCTTATTATGATATCATAAATGAATCTGTATCCATGTAGAGTATTTTTGATGATGGGCATCTTAGAGAATGAAAATTATAGAAATAGTCATACGTTAACCATTTTGAAAGTTCTAGTACACAAACTCCAATGTATATGGGTTTATCATACAAAATTCTTGATTTAGTGGACTCAATGGCAGCTAAATTTTTACCAAAGATTTCAACACTGTGAAAATTATGTCTAGCTATGCGTTGTCTAAACCCTACGGAATTTTGTCTTGAATTATAATGTTTAATTAATGCGACCTCACGTCGCTTTTCTACATTCTCCTTCGTTTTACCGTAGACAGCATTAACCATTAATTTATAAAAGTTTATCTCAAACTCATTCTTAGCTACTTTTCTATGGGATGTATTTAGATCAATATAGGGTTTAAGCCAACAGGATTGCTTAAAAGATATTTTTTCTAAAATTATACCTTGTTCTATGCATAACTGCAACTGTTTCAAATGTATTATATAATTCTTTTTATCAGATAAGTCCGCTATCAATTTTGATTGTTTTCCGCCTGGAGGAATCTTATTTTCGGGCAGAATGGTAAACTATTATGTTTATTGTGTATATCATCAGGATATTTCAGATCTACTTCTAAGATCTATCCTACATCCCCGCAAGCAGATATACTTAGAGCGTTGAAAGATTGAATTTCATCGTTACTTAGAAATTTGAAATTGGAATATGGAAGTGGCTGGCTCATTGCCCAACCATATAAATTGTTAGCATCAATGTACGCTAGATAGTTTATAGTTAAATATTTATTGTTTTCTGTAGCTATCCGTTGAGTGCATTGAGTTAAGCCTCCGCGTACTGAAGTTTTCAAAAAGTTATATATATCCGGATCACTAACTAGCTCCAATTCCATCTTTGTATATTTAAGCATTGCATCCCATGAAATAGAAGGAGCAGAAAAATAATTTAATGGGTGTAACTTATATATTCGTGAGCAAATACTCCTAACGTTTCCAAATACATCAGAAAGAATTAAAACATCGCTTTCTAAGTATAATTTCAAATAATATCGAATACTGCTGCAATTAAATGTTCTCCAAACCTTCTGAGCAAAGCTATAGTCTTCTAAACTACACTCCTCATCACTCAGTGAGTTGAAATAAAAATTCTCTCGAAGGTAGTTGGGGATCGTCAAATTTGTTAAAGCTATCTAAATATTCGTATGGAAATACTCCTTTTCGCCTTAACATATACAATTTTTCCAATTTATACTTCTTTTTTTTTTTAATTTTAAAATTTGATGGATCCATATAACTAGCAAGTTTTTCTAAGCTCGAATTTAAAAATCTATTTGAATCTATATTTCTTATTTTATAATGCTGTTGATTTGAAAAATCAATCTCAACAATTTGAGTTAGCGCAATGTATAACTCTTTGTTACACGGTATGGCTTTAAGTTCATCTTTTATTGATATTACAAATAAATGAATATCATAACGAGACAAGTTATGAAAAACTACCTGAAAAAAAGGATCGCTTAGTTTAAATGTTTGCTTACAAACCTTATGAATAGGACCTACATATTGACCTGTGAATTGGTTAAAAAACTTCTCCCGGTAGTCAGTCGAAATGGGCTCATCACAGGCACAGCACTCTCCATGTTCCTGATAGTCGTCATCCCAAATGTTGGTTTTTTAGCCTATTCCCAGTACTTCTCATAAAGTCCCATGGTTTTCGATCGAAGTACTTAGCAAAATCGATACAATCTGGTCCTGAAATGGCGTAAATCGTATTGTTTTAACAGTTTTACTACTTTTAGATTGTGCTAATATTTACGTTCATATGTCCACATCTCATTTAAATGATGATTATATTTATGTACAGCATAAAATGACACTGCACCTGCCGTATGCTTCTAAGCCATAGTGGTAGATGATTTTAAGGAATCATTCAGACTTTTATAAATTTCCACTACATCCTCGATATCAGCATAAATGACCACAGGGGGAGATAGTTTTTTGATGAAACTTGTAAAAACCGTTTTGGTATTTGAAGAAGGATATTGGGCAGCAACTTTTCCGCACTCTTTATTGTCATGGGTGGTATTTGTGGTAGTATAAAACTGTAAACAATTTTCACAAAAATATGGCGATCAATGGGATTTATTATGTTGAGAATAGCATACTTTTTTCATGCGTTATATAGGCATAATGCATCATTTGCAAAGAGTCATTATTAATCCGTAATACACATCAACATGTGATGTCCTCCAAATGCTTTAGTCCTCACTGTTGGTTCTACAACGTTTTTTCCATTGTCATCGATTTCATACACATTTATGCTAATATTATCATTGGATAATTCGAATCTCTTTATTCCTTTGTTTGTGATTGGGGGCTCAAATCCAGAAAGTCTGGACGTTGATATGCAATGACTGCACCATCAAGTGGCCCATGCGACACCAAGCCAAAGCCTGTTACGAGCGGAACCCAGCAGAACGCAGCCCTCCTCCCGCCCAACCGACCGAGGGGCGCTGCCGCCGAACCGGTCGCGAGCATGAACAAAGGAATAAAGTTTCTAGTGGGTCTAATGGGAATCGTAAAGTTTGCGCGGCTCAACAAGTCAGGGCTGTCTACATCCCCCTTGATCAAGTTGTGCATAAAAATAACACCAAGCATTTTTCTACGACTAACTAAGGATGGAAGATTTATTAAAAGAAGACAACTACGGTAGGATGGCAGTCTCACAGTTGCATCCCAGTTGAGGCCCCGTAGGGCAAATAATAAAAAGTTTTTCTGTACTGATTCAATACGGTCCTGATGTATGTTGTACTGAGGGAACCATACACATGAGCCGTATTCTAAAATCGGACGAACAAGCGAGATATAGAGAGTCTTCCTTAGTAGGGGTCATCAAATTCCTTGGAGCACCTCTTTATAAACCCAAGCACACCCTTGGCTTTATTTACCATGGTAGAAATGTGTTCAGAAAACTTTAACTTGGGGTCTAGTTTAACACCTAGATCATCAACCAATGTAATTCTCTCAAGAGAACTACCGCAGAGGGTGTAAGGAGACAGGAAGGGGTGGAGCGATAAAAAGTCATTACCTTGCACTTCGTGGCATTAAGTTGTAACATATTTGCACAGCACCATGACTGAAAGCTATTGAGATCAGATTGCAAGCGAGAGTGAAATGAAATGTCCTTATACTGGACACAGAGTTTAACACCATCCGCATACATAAGTACTCGAGAATTTGTTAATACAGAAGGCAGGTCATTAATAAAGAGTGTGAAAAGTAAGGGGCCTGTTTTGAAAAAATTATGCAAAAAGATCGGCGATTTCCTGATCATTGTTTGCCGACATATTCAAAAATGATAGCGAGGATAGATAGCGTTCTACGCTTACTCTTTACAAAGCTGTAAAACTGTTTAGGGTCCTGTGAAAAACGGACTACATCGAAGTAGGTAGTTCCTATAGCATTGAGCATTAAGAACAGTGATATTTGACCGATTTATTAAGTAATTAGAAAGAAAGAGGGAGAACCAACTTCTTGAGATTTTTTAAATAGTCTTGATTTTAGATTTTTTAGACTGGATAACTCTTTGGTGAACCAAGGAGGTTTCGCAGATCTAGTCGGACATGAAAGTGGGACACACTTGTCAAAAATTGTGTCAAGTTCATTGTAAAAAATGTTTGACTCATTCAGCAGGTTAAAACCGCTGAATTGAGACTCCATGGCTATAAGCCGATCGTTCTGTATTTTAAAGCCCACGGTCAGCTCCGTAAAGCCCTTTCGCGTCTGCCTCATACAAGTGACCATGTCATTCTCGAAAGACCAACATGCCTCGCAACTTGTGATGATATCCATCGTCACGGTGTTTCTAGCCAGAAATTATAACTGCTCCCAATCCCATGACAGAGGGGCCTGTCTCATCGTTTTTATACACCTTTTCGGATTGCGAAGTGATCTTTAGAGAGGACCTGCGCTCCTGCGTTCAAGTTTGTTATGGACGGCTTTTCGAAGGAGCCGATTGCCGACAGGGCTGGAGAAGGAGTGGAGACAGCGTCCTTTGTTTTGGATTCCGGGAGGCTGTAACAGGGTTGCAAGGATGGAGCAAGGTGGCAAGGTTGGAGAAGGAAACGTGGCCGTGAAGGTTAGATTGCGAAGGTCATTTTCCGAGAAGAGCGAAGGGAATGCAAATCGTCGGCAGTCGCTCAAACAAAAAAATAAATAAAAACGAGAAGGGACGTGTGAGACGCTTCTTACGCGTCACAACTTGTATTACCGGTACTCAGTACTACATCTGTGCCCTAGCGGTTTTTTGTCAAATTTTACATTTTTTCTTCATCTGTCATCTACAACATCTACAACAACAACGCCAACACGCTCCTTTAGCTCGACCTCCTTTCCTAGAGCCACACACTGCAGAGTCCCGGCAGAGGCAGAGGCACAGGCCGTGGACCGTGGACACACTGCAGAATCAGAGTGTAAATGAGAGAATGTGAAAAAAACAAATATAAGCTGCTGGAAGGGGTGCCGGGGTTAGCCGCTCAACATCAATTTCTTCATTCTGTCTATAATAATGATCCAATCGGATCAACATCAATTTCTTCATTCTGTCTATAATAATGATCCAATCGGATCCCAATTTGGTGATCTGATAGATATGGTCATTCCCTACGGAATGTTTTTTTTAGCTTTCTTTTAACTTCAAAATTGTAGCTTTAGGAGGTTTTCGCCCTTTTCCGGCGGCGGAGGGGGCGTTGCTCATTTTTGAAATACACTTGTAACAGTGTGAGCATACAGAAGTCTGGATGCAAAAGTCTGAGATCCAGGCGCTCAACAAGACGGACGGACAGACGGACGGACAGACATGGCTCAATCGACTCGGCTATAGATGCTGATCAAGAATATGTATACTTTATGGGGTCGGA
Organism: Drosophila guanche; assembly: GCF_900245975.1. NCBI lineage: Eukaryota > Metazoa > Arthropoda > Insecta > Diptera > Drosophilidae > Drosophila > Drosophila guanche. The sequence continues at coordinate 266,904 of NW_022995772.1, forward strand.
AACGTTTCCTTCTGTGTGTTACATACATTAACTTTGTGCACAAATACAATATACCATATTTACTCTTCGAGTACCGGGTGTAAAAATATTTTTTTTTGGGTAAAATCTTTGAATGCGACTTACATTTTCTGATTCCTGAACATCAAGGTAGAATAAAACTGTACCATACATATTTTGCGCGCTTTCGAAGTCGACTGATTTTGAAATGATTTGACTTGTGAAAAAGTGCGGGTAACATTGAGCAACTTGCAGCTTTAATTGAAGCTCGATTTCAAAGTTAAAATAAAAGTTAAAATATAAAATAATAGGTCGAGGTATTTCAATTAATTGCTAATAAATGTTTTTGGATAGTTGTGAGTAGTTTTTAGCTAGGTACTGACAATTGCTCGTGTGTTCTGTGGAATATTACTTTTGCACAGCACACCACTGCACGCACAGAAATTCAAGTTACATGTTATTAACCAATTATTAAAGAATCATGTGGTGTTAATGCTTTTGTCCCTTTTCGGACAATTTTAAATTTTGCAGATGCTTATGATTTCACTCATGCAGCAATGCTGGAGGTCTGGAGCAACAACAATCGCGAATCAGACTCAATAAAATTGTGTACTTTAAAACGTATTGACGAAAACTAACTAACTAAAGATGAAACTATAACAATTCAAAATAAAATATACAATTTATTGCTTAGTTAAACAAGTACTAAGTGAAATGCAATTGTATATTGGAGCGGTTCCAATAAAATTACTTTTAACCAAACAATCATTCAATCAGTCAATCAAATATATATTTTTTAAATTACTAAAATCTTTTGAAAAGATCTTTTATCATTATTAATCTTTTGAATACATTTGTTCCAATTCTTATTGTGGCGGGAGGTATTCGGGGTCCAAATGAAACAAATTTTTTTTCGAAATTCTAGTTTAGCCTAACGAACATGCATGCCAATTTGTAGAGATTTAGCTCTATTTTTTAGATTAATGCCTGTTGGAAGCTGCCGACCTTTTTCTGCAACCCTAACTCCACATTTACGATAATTATTCTCCTTATTTAGTTTTAATTATTTTCGTTTATTATTCGTGGCCGTGAACTACGATTCGGTGCGTTAAACTTTACAATCATTTAGAGCTCGATTAACGTAACTGGTTTGCGTTGAACATATGTATAAAAAATTAATTGGACTGCTCGGAGATGCGCGGCGATCGACAATATTTTAGACTGATCCCAAGAAAAGGGCAAAGCACTGCCATATAAGCAGTACGGATGGTGCATACATATGCGCGCGCTTCTATGCACTCTGAGAGGCAGCGATGAGCAGGACAATAGCCTATAAGTATAAGAGATTATAAAGAGGGTAGGAATATAAACAAGGCAAGCTGATCTTAAGAATTTATATTTGCTGCTGCTCCGAACAATGCAAAAAAAAAACGTGCTTTTTACCCGTAGGTGGAGTTGTGCTCTAATAATTCTGCAGGAAAATGATGTTCCATTTCACACATATTTGGTGGAAGCAGACAATATGGCAACGGAATTTACGGCGGAGGAAAATATGGTAACGGAATGTACCTAGAAGGACAGCAGGAAGCCCTGTACCCAGGACACCGTGTCGCCGGCCTATTTCTAGGCGGCGGACATAAGGCAGGTGATGGCTGCCAAGAAGACTCAACTTAAGTCCCGGATTTAGATGCAACTTTACTCGAAATACAAAACCGCGATCCCCAATAGCCGACAAAAATAGTTACAGATACATATATATGTACATATGATGAAAATTTATATTTGTACAACTAAAACTTGTATCAAGTCAAAATAGTGTTTTATCTAATTTTGGACGAACATCGTAATACGCACATCAGATAATCTGTTAACATTAAGCCAAACCAACATTAATAGAACAAACCATGAATAAATATAAATAAATAAACCGTCAGTGTCCTACCATACAAAGAGGATTCTGCAATTTTTTAGGTTCAACCGAGATCATAGCCTATAATTGGATAAAGTTTGAGCTCAATATTTCACAAGAGAGACGCGCCATTGCAAGAAGGCAGGAAAGGCAAAGCGCAGGAAGCGATAGGCGGCGACCAACTCAACCAATACTACCTTACACAAGGTGGTGGTCGTGTGAGCAGCGGATCGTAAGGACAATCTGGAGCAAGGAAGGGCTGAGAAAGAGATTGTCGATACGTGCTGTAGGACTTGGACAAGAAGCATCTCGTGGACACGTGGTGCAGGCAGCGAAGAAGCAGAGACAACACATTGCATGTGGTTGCGTCATCGGTGGATGTGTGCAGGAACGTGTAGGCCAAGGGCTGGTGCACGAATTTTGGCAACAGCCGAAGACGACCAGAAGTTTCCAGTTGAGTTTGAAAGTCTTCAAAGTGTGCGTGGCGCTACAGAGATACGCGAACACGAGACGGAGCAGGACAGCTACAATCATAGCCGTGAGAGACCGGTACTGCGGCATAGACGAGAAAGAGAGCGGGACAGCAGCAATTATCGCCGAGAGTAAGCGGGGCAAAAGAGTTCAGACTGGAGACGGAGCGTTGGCAGAAAGTTTGTAAAGTTTCTAAAATGGAGAGAAGCGAGATTTTGGCATTGCGAGTTGAAGAGTTGTCGGAGTTGCAATGGAGTACGACTGGATTAAAGGTGGAATTGCAACAGAGATTATTGTCACATTACGAAGGAAATATCGAGGGTGAGTCAGAACCGGAGGATAATGGTGAAGACAATATATCGGTGTCATCCGCGTCAACTACAATCAATCGGCAAAACACAGCAGGATGGCATCAAGGGCTAGGAGTTGAGAGACCAGGTAGATCGTGGTTCACCCTTAAATATGTCGAGGGCAGCGTAAGTTCTCAGGATCGGAGTCCCCGGATATCGATCAATGGGTAGGAGAGTTGGAAGATTGTGCAGCTACAGTTGAGTGGAACCAGCTACAGGTATTAGTGTATGCAAAACAGTTGCTAGGTGGAGCAGCCAAGATGTTTGTGCGTAGGCAGAGAAACATAAAAGATTGGGAAAGTTTGAAATCCGCCTTGTTAGAGGTTCATCGCAGGTTAGGAAAACGTCATCAGCATAAAGGTGAATCGATTCAAGAATTCCTGTATGCTCTCATGGAGATAGCCAAGCCCATTCAGTTGGAAAAGTTAAGACAGGGAGAAACAAATGCAGTTCAAGACAGAAAAGTCGTTTCAAATCAGTGATTTGCTTGAATACTGTATTTAAAGGACTTGTCGATACAGGGGCTGACTTGTGTTTGATGCGTAGGAGTGTGTTTTGGAAACTAGGCGTAGGCGTTGGCAGTCTGCTAGGTCGCCAGAAAGTTTTAACAGGGATCGGTGAAAGTCAGGTCTTGACTTTTGCTAGTTTCGAAGCAAAGGTCACTATCGATGGTATTGACATACCGATCGAATTTCATGTTATTTCTGATGGTTATATGAAGCACGAAGCGATATGAAGTATCAAGCAGTTGCTGATTTTCCGATTCCTCGCGATAAGTAGGGAATACAAAGATTTCTAGGGCTGACGTCATACTTTCGTAGGTTCGTGGAAGGATATGCTGTAATTGCCAAACCGCTGTCTGACTTGTTGCGTAAAGAGGTGAAGTGTGAATTTCAGGAAAAAAAGTTAACGGCATTTGAGAAATTAAAAGGAGCGTTGATTAGTGGACCAGTTTTGAAGAGTTATGATCAATCGCTGGAAACGGAGATTCGTACGGACGCTTCGAAATTCGGATTCGGTGCTGTTATCCTGCAGCGAGATTCAGGAGATAATTTGTGGATCCAGTTTTCTACATGTGTCGTAAAACAAAGCCTTGTGAGGAGATGTATTGTTCTTATGAACTAGAAGTGCTTGCGGTTATTAGAGCTTTGGTAAAGTGGCGAGTGTACGTCCTACGGAAAAATTTCAAGATAGTTACAGACTGTAACGCTTTTGCCATGACCATGAAGAAGAAAGATATTCCGCTCAGAATGTCTAGACGGGCAATGGATCTTCAAGACTGCGACTAGAAATAGAGCATAGGTTCTAAAATGAGACATGTCGATGCGTTGAGCAGGGTATCGCGTCATGTTCTAACTGATAGTTTGCTACATCGTTTGAGGGAGTCAAAAAGTGTGGTCGAGAACAAAGGATATGAATATTGCTATGTATCGAACCAAGTTCTGTTCAAAGAACCCAATAAAGAGTTGCTAGTGGTACCTTCGCTCATGGAAAACGCGATCACTAAGATAAATCACCAGCAAGGTCACTTTTCTTCTAAAAAGACTCAGGATTTGATCGAGAAGTCATATTATATTCCCAAGGTCAAGGAGAAAGTAGCGCGAGTAGTTAATGGCTGCGTAGAATGCATTCTAGTTAATGCAAAGGCAGGCCGGCAAGAGAGGTTCCTCACACCGATAGACAAAGGGGATAAGCCGCTGGTAACCTACCATGTTGATCATCCTGTCCCTATGGAGTTGACGAAAAAACGATATAATCACATTTTCGTGATTATAGATGCCTTTTCAAAGTACGTATTTTTGTATCCTACTCTGAGTTTTCTTTGGAAACCCGTACAGGATCGTTTCAGATCGCGGAGCTGCGTTCACTTCGCATCTGTTTAAGGCGTCTTGCGATAGGGAGAAGATACAACATTTGTTAATTGCAACAGGCATTGCAACCCAGGGGAAATAGACAAGGCGAGCGTATTCATAAAATAGTAGTCCCAATGTTATCAAAAGTCAAATATGAAAGTCCAGGGTGCTGGTATAATCATGTAGGTAAGATACAACAGATCATCAATAATACCGATAAATACTATTTAAACTACTGACTGGTTTAGATATGCGTATTCCAGGTAATGTGCAGCTCAGTGAATTGATTCAGGACTGTCTGATTTCAGAATTGGATGATGAGCGTGACAACTTAAGGAAGGAAGCAAGGGAAAATATTGAGAATATGCAAGCGGAGAACAAGCGAACTTTTGATGCTAAAAGAAAGGTAGCAAAGAAGTATAAGATCAATGATTTGGTAGCCATTAAACGCACGCAGTATGGGACAGGTTTAAAATTGAAGGGCAAGTACGTAGGGCCATACAAAGTAGTGAAAGTTAACAACCATGGCCGATACGAAGTAGAAAGGGTGGGAGAAGGAGAAGGGCCGTTAAAAACATCGACAGTGGCGGACTATATGAACGAATTCGGGACGAATCTTACGTCAGGAGGGCCGAATGTGGGATCCGATTGGGGAACGGTAGCGACCAAGAACACCAGAAGCGGTCACACTTATTAGTCGTCTGTCTCTGACCGAACATATCGATAGCAGGAGTACTCGGTTGCAACGGGAGAAAGAGGGACAACGGCCAGCGACAGTCGCCGCCAGAGTATCATAATATGCACATCAGATAATCTGTAAACATTAAGCCAAACCAACACCAACGGAACAAACTTTGAATAAATATAAATAAATAAACCGTCATTGTCCTACCATACAAGGAGGATTTTCAGCCTGTACCACACTGAGAAAAACAAATAAGAATGTCCTTGCGGTTAATTCGCTTACCTTTCCTAAAGAGTAAGAGAGAACCCATGATCCCTGATTTAAACCGTAATGGATATTTTTTGTTCAATTTAAACAATAAAGGCAGTGAATGTCTTTCGCTGTTTTTAGCAAATAACACGCGAAATCAGTCTCAATTCTACGTAAAGAAACAGAAGAATGATGTTGACGAGTAGCTTGAGTCGGGCGAGAGCATTACTGGGGACAGTGGTAAGTGGAATTTATTGTTTTACCTAATATTATGACAAATGACAAGGAAGCCAATTAAAGGGTATTGGGCTAAACAACCGAAGTAAAAGTAGGTGGGCGATATTTACATTTTAGTTTAATTTATGTGACATTTTTTACAGGTTACATCAGCCGCAACCAAACTTTTAACTAATAAAATTTGCAAAACTTTCGACTTTACAGGGTTTGCCGATTTCAGGCTTCAACACTTAACTCTTTTATGCCATTTATTCTTTTACTTTAAGAGACAGGTAAAAGTTCGTGATACAGTCCGTATTCTCCAGCTCATGATAAAAAAATGCAATTGTTTCAATAGGGCCCGGCGACATATGCAACATTCCGAGAAAGTTTCAACTTCCAAACTATTAAAAAAAAAAATAAGCCCGATATTGTAATAGAAATTGAATTTCTATAAAAGTTCCGATAGCATGCAAAAGACAAAGTTTGTCGAGGGTGTAGGGGTCAAATGCGGGATGTGGCTGGGGGATAACATACGCTGCCACTCCCACCAGCCACCGACAGCCATCTGACTGAAGAGTTTGGCAAAAGAGTTAAGTAGCCAATCACCCTGTCCACCCATCTTCGCCGAAAAGTATCTGGAGAGATACCCATGTCTGTTTTCTCGCTCCATCTTTTACTTTTACGTGCACCACAGAGAGAGAGAGAGAGAGCTGGGACGCTGTCAACACTTGGACTTCCGTTTGAAGCGCTGCTGCTGTCAGCAAAATGCACATGGAATCGGCTGTTCTCTCCTTTGGTCCCTTTATTTGATTTGGTTTGGGGGCTACGGAGATTGGCCCCGTTCTTACCTCTGACTCCTTGCTGGCTTTGCCCCGATGCCTGACGACTGACTGTGTGCCTCCTGCCTCTGTGTGCGCCTTGCGCGTCTCACCATCTTGGACAGGCTGCAGCAGCAGCATTATTTGCTTTTATTTTTGCAAAGGAATAGCTTTTTCTTTTAAATTTATCGACTGACGTTTGATGCACTTCATTTAACTTGGAAACTCAAATTCCCTGCCACGTCTCGTCCCTGGGTGGCTAGACGGAACCCATTTCTCAGCCCCTTCTCTCTGTCGCGCTCTCTCTCTGTGTAAAAGTGTCATTAAATTCTGTCGCAAAATTGTTGCAGCAATGAGCAGAAGTAGTACAGTAGGGCACGGAATATAGAGAAATACTTAAAAAAAAATAGACGTAACGAGAAAGGACGTGTGAGACGCTTCTTACGCGTCACAACTTATACACCCGGCACTCAGTACTACATCTGTACCTTAGCGGTTATATGTAAAATTTTAAATTTTTTCCTCATCTGTCATCTTCATCTACAACACTTCTCACACCAATACGCTCCTTTAGCTCGCCGCCCTTCCGTAGACCCACACACTGCAAAGTCACGGCAGAGACAGAGGCAGCGCCCGCACACAAAAAAAAATATAAGCTGCAGAGACGGCAGAGGCAGAGGCCGCATAATGCAGAAGCAGAGTGTGAATGAGAGAATGTTCAAAAAACAAATATAAGCTGCGGGACGGGGTGGGTTTAGCCACTGCAAATGAATTTCTTCATTCTGGCTGATAATGATGATAATAATAATGATCCAATCGGATCCCAATTCGGTGATCTGATAGATATGGCCATTCCCTACGGAATGGCGTTTTTAGTTTTGTTGTATCTTCAAAACTGTAGATTTGGGGGGTTTTCGCCCTTTTACGGGGGCGGAAGGGGGCGTGGCTCATTTTTGAAATACACTGGTTTCAGTGTGAGCATACAGCAGTTCGGAGCCAAAATTTGGTGGCTCTAGCTCTTATAGTCTCTGAGAACTAGCAGAACAAGACGGACAGACAGACATGGCTCTATCGACTCGGCTATTGATGCTGATCAAGAATATATATATACTTTATGGGGTCGGAAACGCTTCCTTCTGTGCGTTACATACAACCGTTATTCGCAAAAATACAATATACCCCATTCACTCTTCGAGTACCGGGTATAAAAAGAATTGTCTCTTTAGAAAGAATTGCTGCTAAGCCACTCTGTGAGAGCGAGAATTTCTAACATTATTTTGTGTCTCCACTGCTAAGTCACTTTGTGAGCGTACATCTACTTAAGTATTAATACATCAACAGAAACGGCTCTTGATCCACTTATCCCTTAGCCCAAACAAGTGTGTCCAGTCGAAGGAGTGCAATAGCCACAAGAAAACAACTACCAAGAGTACTGGGTACAAGGGTGATGGGTCTGGTTCTGGCCCTGTATCGGCCATAAAGCAACAATACGAGGATTATTTTCCATTCCAGGAAAAAAAGCAGAAAAACTCTGTTGGAGCTACTTAAAGGCAAGCCAAAGAGAGAAAGAGAGAGAGGGTGTGGAGTTTCCTGCAGGACCCAGCTGCTGTCATCCATTTGGTTATCTGGCAATGCACTTCACAAAAATGCTACAGCAATAGAAGGGGGTCGGGCGGTGACGCGAGGGAGACATTTAAGCCCGGCAGCTAAGTCCAGTCAACTGCAAAAACGTACACATACTGCTCTACACGGTTATTTTGCTCTTTAGCTAGTTGCCATACTTTCGAATCCCTACACACTACCCTACACAAAATCCATCTCCTTTTCAGCACCCACTGTTTAGGGGGCGTGACCGACGCCCACTTAACAAATATCAACTAAAATGGTTTTATATATGGTTGAGATAATAAAAATCCAGCAGCGTTCGCTCTTTATAACACAAAACGGCACACAGGAAACAGAATGGTATTTCCCCTCCCTCAGTGGGGATGTGTGGGTTTGATGGGAACGCTTTGATAGCCATGTGATAAACGATAAGTACAGTGGAAGATAACTAAAAATAAAATTAAAAAATCAAATGTACATACTTGAATTTATTTATCTTAAAGAATCGTTTTAAGGTTGAATGCATATGGGATTGAACGGGGAGTAAAAGTGCAACAAAATTTTAACCAAAAATCTCATGACTTCGGTCCTTAAGAAATACGACAGAGCTCACACGCATAGGCAACAAGTCTTGATAAAAGCCGATAATTAAAATTTAAACAACAAAATCAAAATATGTACGAGCTTTGGTTAGGCTTCTTCGTTACGCAGCAGCTCCCTCCTTCTATGTAGACTCTATGCCGAAGAAGATGAGCAGCAGGCAGACCATGCCCAAGACCAGGAGTACAGTGAATATATCGGTTGCCACTGGTGGGGTGGACGAAATAATTAAGTTGATGTTCGGTCATCAACCATTGCAAAAGGTGAATTTACTTAAAAGGTGACGTCTTTACGAAAAGGAGAGCAGTCTCCTTAGATTACCATCCGTCAATATGCATGAAAAGTACAAACAAGGAGTGCCAAGAGAGCGCAGTGAGAACGAAGTGGTATGGTCCCCACCACATCGCATGTCGTCACCTCATTACTAAATGCATCTGTCCAATGCATAAATTGTGTCCTTACAAATTACTTTCAGGTTTTTAATTATTACACGGAACCACTTGTTTTATTTATTAGTTTTATATCGATAAAAGCTGCCGGAAGATGCTGCTTTTCATTGTGTTGGTTTTTGTTTCTGCTTAGTTTGGTGCACTTGCGTCGGTACCAGCTTTAGTAAATCAGAAAACGGATGTAGTTCTTGCCGCGTGGTACCTCTTAATCCCCCTCCACTGAGACTGAATGGAAGATCATTTTAGGTAAAATAAAATAAAGTTAGTTATTATTTTTGGGAGAATTGATTTTAGACAGGCTGTAATTCTTGACGTCTAAGTATTCAGGGGCCTACTTTGATGAATAGTTTTTATACCCGGTACTCCAAGAGTAAATAGGGTATATTGTATTTGTGCGAATAACGGTTGTATGTAAAGCACAGAAGGAAATAAAGTATATATATTCTTGATCAGCATCAATAGACGAGTCGATAGAGCCATGGCTAGTTCTCAGAGACTATAAGAGCTAGAGCCACCAAATTATGCATCCAGACTGCTATATGCTCACACTGAAACCAGTGTATTTCAAAATGAGCCACGCCCCCTTCCGCCTCCGCAAAAGAGCGAAAACCTCCCAAATCTACAATTTTGAAGAAAAAAGAAAACTAAAAACGCCATTCCGTAGGGATTGGCCATATCTATCAGATCACCAAATTATAATCCGATTTGATTATTATTATAGCCACAATGAAGAAATTAATTTCAAGTGGCTAAACCCACCCTGTCCCGCAGCTTTTGTTGTTCTTTTTACATTCTCTCATTCACACTCTGCTTCTGCTTCACTCGGCGCCTGCCTCTGCCCTCCCCCTGACGCTGACTCCTCCGACTTTTAACCCTCCCGGTCCCGCAGCTTATATATATTTTTTTTTTGTCTGCGGGTGCTGCCTCTGCCGCGAGTCTGCAGTGTGTCTGCCTAGGGAAGGGCGGCAAGCTAAAGGAGCGTGTTCGTGTGAGAAGTGTAGTAGATGTAGATGACAGGTGAAGAAAAAATGTAAAATTTGACAAAAAATTGCTAAGGTGCAGATGTAGTACTGAGTGCCGGGTATAAAAGTTGTGACGGGTGAGAAGCGTCTCACACGTTCCTTCTCGTTTCGTATGTTAATTAGATGCAATTGTGAACTTAAACCACCTTTCCCCAGTATCTGCGCTTTATGTTACTTAGCAGCATCGATTGTTTCATGACAGTTGATTGGGATAAGCCAATTTTCCCAGCAGATAGACACAGAGAGGGGACAGAACTTAGCATTTGAATTGGAAATGAGAAATAAGTTCGTTAGCAGGCACGGCAAGCCTCTTGGCTATTGCACGGAACAAAGCCATCGAAAGACTGCAAATGTTTGTCCCCAGTCTCTGGTCTCTTTCTATCCCCTCAATTTTAATTGGAGCTTATGCTACTTTAATGCATATTAATTCTCTTGTTTTGCAGTTACTACCAGCAGGCTTTTCGGTAAGTAATTTTTGTATGGAAATGTTTTCAGGTAATCGCCAATTAAGTTTTTGGAATTTCACTTGCAAGCAGACAGCACAAGAAATGTTAGGTTGTGGCTATAAAAGGATTTGAAGCAGACATTTTTAGTTCATAAATAATATGGAAAATGTACTTAACTGTAAAAAATATTTTATCCAGTCTACCCAACAGACTGCCCAACACAAAATGCGTTCTTTGTTGTTGAATTCATTTACGCGCTTCTGTTCCGTCCGTACATCCAATTAAATGTTGAGCGCTTATCTGAGGCATTACATATTAAATGGCTTTTGAATCCTTGGACACATAGCCGTCTAAGGGCGCTCATTAGTGGACTTCAAAATGGACAACCGATGAGAGCAGAGCTGATAAAGTTATAGGTACAAAAGCCGTTGATCAAAGATAAACCTTTGACTTGGGCTCAGACCAGGCACAGGAACAGGCACTAGGCACTGCTTACCAGTGGGTGGTTAATAGGAGCTCGACTGCAGTCTAAATGGGCGTGGATTGGCTTGTAACAACTCAAGCCTGTTGACTCAGATTAAACCGGCATAAAGATAATAGTAGTACGAGCGAGCAAAGACAAGGAGAGGCTGAAACGATGACAGCGAGGACAAAAGCAAACTTGGCCAAAAGGATTTTATGACCCCACTGTCAGAGAACGAGTAAGTGTGTGTATGCGTCTCTGGGTGAGTGGGCTGTGTAAATGTTATCCTTTATTGTTTGCCAGCATCTTCTGTGCGGGGCTGCACAAATCACCCAGGCGCAGCAGAAGCCGCCCAGACTCTACATCCGCATTAGCATATACATCCACATCTGTCCCTATCCTTACTGCTGCGCATCTTGCTCTCAGCTCAACTTCATTTTGGCTGACAGCTACGCTTCCATTATGCTGCGACTGACATGCTGACTTCTGGGGGAAAAAATGTGTAGGCCCAGGCATTTGGCCCCAGATACATAATATCCATATAGTAATAGGCAGCCAATTCAAGCCCAAGATTTCAGTTACATTTCACTCTGTTGCAGAGGAATCCCTCTGAAGGAAGTTACCCAATCACCCCCACTCTCAATATTGTCGGTATCTCTGTGCAACATTTGCTTTTGCTGTCTTTCCGTTGAGTATATATGCATAACATAAATTTGACTCGCAAAATGCATCGACTAAAGGGAAAATTCTATGCATTTTATATGATGCTACTCAGCCAAAGGGCATCCATAGAATGCATCGTATACTCCTACCCACTCCCTATATATACTTATATTCAACAACATATTACATACATTATATGCAGATACGAGTCTCATTCTACGGTGTACACGCACATGGGACGCGACTCTGGCCGCTGCATTTTCCATGCAGAGAGAAAGCTCCGCCCAGAAGGCAGGTTCTGGGTAATGGGTGCTGGCTCCTGGGCCTTGGTCCCTACTTTGCGTGGCTGAGTGGCAAAGAATTCAGCATACAAATAAGGTTACGGTGTATGTCGGTCCGCCTCCTGTTGCATAAAATATTCAATGTCTCGCACACGGGAGATGATACATTTGTGTTCTACATTTGCACATTTTTATACCCGGTACTCGAAGAATAGAGAGGGTATATGCATTATATTTGTGCACAAAGTGAATGTATGTAACACACA
>NW_022995772.1:279321-298659 GCF_900245975.1 Drosophila guanche
TGTTGAGCGCCTGGATCTCAGAGACCATAAAAGCTAGAGCCACCACATTTTCCAGATTTTCCTGTATGCTCACACTGTTACAAGTGTATTTAAAAAATGAGCCCCGCCCCGCAAAAGGGCGAAAACCTCCCAAACGTACAATTTTGAAGATACAAGAAAATTAATGAGAAGGGACGTGTGAGACGCTTTTTACGCGTCACAACTTTTATACCCGGCACTCAGTACTACATCTGCACCTTAGCGGTGTTTTGTCAAATTTTAAATTTTTTCTTCATTTGTCATCTACATCTACAAAACTTCTCACACCAACACGCTGCTTTAGCACGCCCCCTTCCCTATACCCACACAATGCAGACTCGCGGCAGAGGTAGCGCCCGCAAACAAAAAAAAAATATATAAAAGTTGCGGGACGTGGTGGGTTAAAGGTCGGTAGAGGTAGAGCGACGGCAGAGGCCGAGTGAAGCAGAAGCAGAGTGTCAATGAGAGAATGTAAAAAGAACAACAAAAGCTGCGGGACAGGGTGGGTTTAGCCACTGTAATTAATTTCTTCATTCTGGCTATAATAGTGATCCAATCGGATGGTGATCTGATAGATATGGCTATTCCCTACGGAATGGCGTTTTTATACCCTGTACTCGAAAAGTAAATAGGGTATATTGTATTTGTGGGGAATAACGGTTGTATGTAACGCACAGAAGGAAACGTTTCCGACCCCATAAAGTATCAATAGACGAGTCGATAGAGCCATGTCTGTCTGTCTGTCTGTCCTTCTTGTTTTTTTTAGTCCTGAGTGCCGTGTATAAAAGTTGTGACGCGTAAAAAGCGTCTCACACGTCCCTTCTCGTTTTTTTTTTTGTTTGCGGGCGCTTCCTCTGCCGCGAGTCTGCATTGTGTGGGTATAGGGAAGGGGGCGTGAGAGAGTGAGAACTGTTGTAGATGTAGATGACAGATGAAGAAAAAATTTAAAATTTGACAAAACACCGCTAAGGTGCAGATGTAGTACTGAGTGCCGGGTATAAAAGTTGTGACGGGTAAAAAGCGTCTCACACGTCCCTTCCCCTTCTCGTTTCATTTGGGCCGGGAAAAATGATTTTATTAAATTAGCATTAGATTATCATGGCTATTCAGATTATGCGAAATAATTATTAGTAAAATTAGAACTAAGTGTTAGAAAAATAAACAAGTATTTATTTGGATTACTTTATTGAGTTCTTTTAGATTTTTTTGCGTAAAAAATCGAGAAAGATGTGTCTGTGCCATTAATAAATAGCCTTGGAGGCCTTCTGGAGGGTGGCTTAAAATATTGATTTTTTATTAAAGGTGAAAACAAGCGTGGTCCCGACTAGCGGACACGCGGGCAGCGCTAGGACACGTATGTCACCTGAGAGCAAACCCTGTGTTATAGCACCAAGTCAACAACAGATTGTTTTTTTTACCGTTTGCATGGTGGTGATACACAGGTATACATACATATGTATGTAACCTTATGTCTTTTACATTGTTTCTAAATCTTTTATCTAAATCACTTCTCACACCAACTCAGCTCGCCACCCCAGAGGCACACACAGCATGAGGCAGAGTTTGCGAGCGATAAAAAATGACAACAAGCAAGCATTAGCCAAGTTGCTGAAAGGGGTGTGAGAAGCCACTGAAAATAAATTTCTTCATTCTAGCTATAATAATGATCTGAGCTGATCTTAATTCGGGGATCTGATAGATATGGACATTCTTTTACAATTAAAATTGTGAATATGAGAGTTTTGCTTCTTGTTGGGTCCGGAAAGGGGCGGGGATAATTATATCCGGTACTCGAAGAGTAAATTCTGTATATTGTGTTTCTGGGTAAAAATGTAACGCAGAGAAGGAAACGTTTACTCCTATAAAGTATTTATGTATATTATTTATCTGCATCAATAGCCGAGACGATATTTCCATGTCTGTCTGTCCGTCTGTGCGTCCGTATCAGCGCTTAGCACTCAGAAACCATAAGAGAAAGGTCAACCAAGTTTTGCGTCCAGACTTCTGTATGCTCACACTGTTACAAGTGTATTTCAAAATTTCGCCCCACCCCTTGTGCTACTGCAAAGGGAGAAAATCTGCTGTATCCACAATTTTGAAAACGAAATAAATCCAAAGATGCCATTCTGTAGGAAAGGACCATATCTATCAGATCACCGAAATGGGATCAATTTAGATTATTATTATAGCCAGAATGAGGAAATGAAGACAGACAGATGCTGACCAAGAATTTAAACACTTTAGCGGGAAGGAAACGTTTTCTTCTGTGCGTAAAATACATCCACTTCCGCCCACAAATACCACTATTTACTCTTCGAGTAACGTGGTATAAACTGGGGATTACAAAAAAAGTCCTTATAAATAATTATTGTGATTATATTATATATTATTGTGATTATATTAATACTGGAATTATCAATACTCAATATGCATTAATAATACAATTAATTTTAGAACTTAGAAATATTATAAAACTAGCTGACCCGGCGAACTTTGCACCGCCTAACAGTCAATGAATGTCGTGTTACTTTTTAGCTGAAATAATTTAGGCTTTGATGAACGTAAAACAATGATACAAAATAATATGTTTATATAGATAGAAAAAAAAAGTACCAACTTGATAGCGCGTGATTTCATCGTTGGTATTGGATGTTTGCATACCAAAAACCGCCATGTCCCTCCCTTTCGTGACATATTTTCAAATGTATTTAATTGACTTGACCGAATTGCAATCACTTGGCATGCGCTCTAAAGCAGTCTTGAACAGCCTGACCAATGCATGATGTTCATGAAGCATTCGCTGTAGATCTTGGAGAATTTCTCTCTTCGTAGCTGTGTTGATCCCTTGACGCCTGTCAAGTTGTTCTTCCATATTGCCCATATTGCAAGAATTTATGCTGTGCATCTTCTATACGTTGCAATGATCCACGGCGATGGTAAGTCTGGCCTTTAATCTGTAAAGTCAAAACCATAGTTATAGTTAGACTTTCTTTTATATATATAGATAAGATTACCTTAAATGTCGGATTATATCTGTGTTCTTCGATAATTTCCGCCCCAAATGAAGTCATTTGGAAACAGACATTGTCTTTTTGAGTGTTCGCTAGAAAATGTCGTGATTCTAGTGTTTCGCCATAAAGCACTAAGACAGCACAAACAGGCGTTTCACCAGCAAACTTCAATGCTCCACAATGCTGGCAAGCAACGTCACAATGCTGGCAAGCAACGTCCATTGGACCAATGCAAACTAAACGATGCAAGCTGTAGTCGATGGTGCAATCATACAGAAACGCTGCTCGATTCAAACCATTTCTTCTTGCATTTCGAAGATTATTCATCTGTTCTTCTGTACAATAAGCTCGACGATTTCTCTCTCTTTGCTCTTGTGTTTGAGAAGCACGAATTAAGGCCCTTCTTTGCTCCATATTAACGCGGCGCTGTTCTCGTTATTCTGTTGCGCGTTATTAAAATGATTAATACAAAATTAAACAAATAAATAAAACAAATATTAAATATGATTAAACAAATAAAAATGAACAACAAATGAACAAATGAACTTTTTAGACAAATTTCTGAACACACACATGATGTCTTCAGAAAAAAATAAAGTTTTGTCTTTAAGGCCGCAACAAACAGGTCATAAGTTGTTTTTAAGATGTATTCTGCTACTCGCGACGGAAACAAATCCAACAAATCAAAAACGACTTTCTTTTATATATATAGATAATATAGATAATAATAGGACTTTTAAGAAAGTATTGATTCCATATATTCGCACGTGTGTACATTTTTATACATATCTAGTTACATTTAAATAGATTTAAAATTTAGAACAACTTTAAACTAAAAATTAATAAGAACAGTTTCAATGCATATTTTAGGATTAGATACTTTCTGGTATAGGTTCAAAATAGCCGAATAAACATTCAGATACTTTATCTACGAATAATGCCAAACCACAGGCCTTGCGCACGCCGTTGCTGCCTCGTCTGGCCATGGATCCGTTTCCGTGGTTTGAGATACAAGATACGAGACGAAACGGAAGCGTTGGAGTAACGGAGGGGAAACGGTGAGGAAAGCGGTACAAGCGCTGCTACAATTTCTGTTTTGAAATTGGCTTATTTAGGTATTTTTTATGCGCTCGAAATTCAACGACGGAGACGACGACGACAACGATGCAGGCTGCTGGCAGGCGGCAGTGTCCTTTATTTTGTAATTGTTTTGAAATTGGTGGGATGGTAGAGGAAAGGAGTGGAATGAAATGGTCGTGCGACGGATACAGAAGGCGGCAAAAGTTAACGTCATTGTCGTTGCCGAACCTCACTCCGACGTTGGCAAGAGAAGAAGGACGACATTAGCGGCAACTGTTTTGAGTGCTGCTTCCTGTCGGTCCGTTCTTTATCGTTCCAGGACCCTGGCACTAGCAGGAGTAGTGGCATACCTCCCAACCCACCCACAACCTGGCAGCTGCTCTTTCAAGTGGCATTCGAGTGGCAGGAAGCCAGGCAGCCAGGGCAGGGCCCATTGTGCACCATTATGATGAAAGTTTGTGTCGCAAAATGCAAATATTTGAAAGGTAATTGAATTTGAACTTTCTCGGTTGTCCTTGTCGTTCTTGTTCAGTTTTCTGTGTATATGTACATATACACAATGCAAGTATGTACATATACTATGTACATATGTGTGTGTATGTCTGGTTGCAGTGGTAATGGGGGTGTTGGGGTGCAGCTCTATAGACTTAAGTGCCTCCATGTCGCGCATGGAATGGCATTAAAGCTTCTATATTCAAATATTTGACAAACGGCTTACAGCTTTTAATTACCCAATGACCTGAATGGTCAACAAAACTCGAAACCCAAAACTAAACTCTTCCTCGCTCGCTCTACCTTTCGCTTTACCTCTCTAAATGTAAACATCAGCGCCCTCTCGCTCATCCATATGTTTGTACAAAAATTAAAGCCACACATGAGAACGGGATCGACTTGATTTTGGTCACAAAATTACAGAAAATACATATACCTGGTCACTCTATTCGTCGCTCTGTCTCTCTCTCTCTCCCTCTCGACATCTATCTTTCACTCTATGTCTATACCGAATGTGCATTTAACAATACATTTTTCTGAAAATAAACAATGCTTGATTTTTCTGTAGAATTAGTTATTTTGTTTTAAACAGTTGCCTTGATTGGATCATAAATGTGTTTGTGGGGAATTATTTATATGACAAATTACTTTTATTAATATTCCGCTTAAGCGACAAAAGGAATGATGATTAAATTGAAAATTAAAAAAACAAATTCAGCATAAGTTAAAAAATACTTTAAAACTTGTTCTAGAATTCGTCATTCGTAAATAAAATATTTTAAATAATTGTTTTTTTATTATTTTTTTTATTACATATTTTTAAACCAATTATCTCGGAGAAAAAATACAAGCTAAGCTTCAAGCAATCCGGTCGTGTTTCTGCATCGTTCTAGCATTTTTCGCCTAATCAAAAAATGAAGTTACTTAATTTGTTATATTTAAATTTGGTCTTAAGTATATGAGTAACACACATCTTCATACCTGATAAAACTTGTATATACTCAGTGTTTTTAATTGATTTATTACCTTACATATAATTTTTCTGTGGCTCCCGAACAAACATATGTAAATACATCTAACAGTGGAGAGTTGCATTGTTTTTGTATAGACCAATGTTATTGCAATTCGATAGGTTGCTTTGACTCGTCGACTCATCGCTCTTTGGCACTCACCGTTCTCGCGCATAATCCGTTGCACTGCCCATGACCATAAAGCAACTATATAAGGAGGCCTCGTTGGTGGCAGAGTTACTCGCTGCGTTACCCAATTCTCAGTGCACGTTTGCTTGTCGACGCGGAAGGTTGGTTGCGGAGAAAATTTTTGTTTCAATTTTTTTTAATGTTTATTTTTTCAGAACACAGGCTACTATTATTTATTATAGCAAACTATTAAAAATTAAACTATGAAACAATTATTATGTTTCTTTCACATTGCCTTCAAATGATTAATCAGCACACTCCATTGTCGTTGCGCTCACACTTACAGCGAGAGCCCTTTCACTTGCACTTTTCACTCGCACTAGTCCATATTTTTTTCCGACGAGACCTCCTTATATAGTTGCTTTATGCCCATGACGAAACTATAGTTTATTCATGGCACTGCCTACTCACTCTCTGGATTTCACACGAGCTGCACTCTTGCTCTCACTCTCACTCTCCCCATACGCCGCCTGCATTCTTCGTTTATGGACTAATATCTCAGAGTCTTTGCTTTGCTGTATTAGAGTTCGCCGTTAGCTTTCATATATGGCTATATGTTCATACATACATACATACTCAACCGCTGATCATCTTGCTGGTTCTGCTGCTGCTGCCTGGTCTCTCATCTAGCTTGTGCTCTCAGTGCGCCTTCTTTCTCGCTGTGCACCGTGACCCAACAGCTGTTAAATTTGGTGGCACCATTAACAGTGATTCCTAACTCCGCTGCTGGCTTTGTGATAATTCGCTCATATAAAATGTGCTGGAGGTGGTCGCGGATTTCTTAATGACCTTATAACTAAACGCATGGGTCTTTCTTGTTCATGGTTGGGCTGCCCGGAGATTGAGCTGGAAATGCGTACCGTTGTGAGACAAACGAGGAATGGTTTCCAAGATGTTCGGAAGCAATTCAATGCTCTCAATAAGAAGTTCCTTACTTTGGAATCGCAATTTTCGGGCCTCAAACTCTTGAGCGAGTCACCAAGGAGGAAAATACCGAACAACAACTTACTACCTACTTACCTTACCTAGTGGAACGCCTGCCTCTCACCTACAACCGATGAACTCATTCTTACTGCTAGTGGCCAACCTTCACCGATGGATGTCCATCCGCCATCGGAGGATAAAGCCTTTCTCACGCCTAACAGCGTAGTAGTTGCAAAAATCCATACCCCTGTCAAATTAGCTTTGGACTCAGTTGCCAGTGATGGAATCCCCAACAGTAACCAGCTTCCAGTTCCAAATGATTTGCCGGTCTCTGTTACATTGAATTGTGATGAATCGGCAGCCACTTCTAGATCCGCAGCTTCCGCCCTGAGACTTTTAGGAGAAGCTCCACCAGCTCGCTTTTCTGGTGTTCCACTCAGGGCGGTGGTCCCCCGCAAGGCAATCTTTGTCTCTCGTCTTATTCCCGAAGCCACACCGGATGATGTTAAACTACATCTTAGCTTTTATCTTCAATCGCCGCCTGATAACTTTATTATAACTTTTGGAAGCTGCCGAGCTTTTCGGCAACTCTGACTCCACATTTACGACAATTATTCTCCGTTTTAGTTTTTTATATATATGTTTATTATTGTACATTTTATACAATTTAAAGGGGGCGTGGTCTTGAACTACGATTCGGTTTGTTCAATTGTACAATGGATCACAGTATTTTAGACTGGGGCAAGAATAGGGCAAAGCACTGCAAAATAAACAGTACGAAGCGTGCATACATATGCGTGCGCTTCTATGCACTGTGAGAGGGAGCGATGAGCGATGACAATAGCATATTAATAAAAGAGAGTATAAATGTAAACAAGGCGAGCTGATCTTTACAATTATATATTTGCTGCTGCTCCGAACATACACCCCCGTTGAAAGACCAGGGCTTTTAACAGGATCCTCAACGGGTAGGAGGCACATCTTGTTGACAGCTCGACGAGTGGTTCCGGATGGTGTCCGCAGGACTGCAACTCGCACAGTCCCATCGCCTCCAGCTATGACCTCGATCACCCTGGCCAAAGGCCACTTCAACGGCGGCAGGTTCTTATCCTTGATGCAGACGACGTCGTTGACTTGAATCGAAGGCTGCGATGTGCGCCATTTGGCACGTTGTTGGAGCAGAGTCAAGTACTCCTCACTCCAACGCTTCCAAAAGATTTACTGGGCACAATTGATTCGTTGCCAGCAATCCAATCTATTGATGTGTAGACCCGTTACGTCTGGCTTGGAAAACTCCATCAGCGGACGACCAATTAGAAAATGTCCTGGTGTGAGGACGCCAAGATCTTCAGGGTTTTCTGAAATAGCGATAAGAGGTCGAGAATTGATTACAGCCTGGATTTGGCAGACCAAGGTCCGCAGCTCATCAAAAGTAAAAAGGGAAGATCCCACGGAGCAATAAAAATTAAGTCCTTTCTTCTTGACTGATGCCAATAGTATCCCGAAACGATGATAGAGAAGTGCTATTACTCTCAAATATAAGTCATTGTAGAAGGCACTGCCGTAGTCAATTCCAGTGACGTTAAATGCAGGCGAATCCTCCACTCGATCCTTTGGTAGGTTCTAAGACAAGAAATGCGGCGATTTCGTCCCACTGTTGAACGTTTCCACAAAGGCGCATCATGCCTCCGAATGAGTTAATGTACTCTAAAGAAAGCGAGATGTTGACACACTTAGACGATAAACGACGATAGAGTGGTGGCCGAGTGCCCTCCACCAGACGAGTGTTAGTAACGAAATGCTCCTCACAATGATGCTCCTCCTTTGCAGCCCGAGCGATCAGTCCAAATGTGAGCTCCACTTCCCAAAATTGATTAATCAACTCATCGAGCCGAGTGCTGTGATTGGAGTCATCCGAAGATTGGGTTGTACTGAACGAAGATGTGTTGTGGGCGAAATGCACACCCGAGTGTAAGGAAGCCAAAGACTGTGCGGCGATAAACAACGATAGGTAGGGGGACGATTGCCCCCCAGAGTGCCCGCAATCCGAAGATTGGGCTGTTAAAAGCGACGATAGGTTAGGAGACGATTGCCCGCCCGAATGATCGCAATATGATATGTTGTTCCCGCAATCCGAAGATTGCGCTGTGAGAAACGACGAAAGCCTGGGGGCAGAAAGCCCGCCACCAGATATGAACCATCCGAGATGTGTCTTCTGCAGTGACGGCAGTCCAGGCGCCAGCTGAATTTGTCCCACACACATCAACTCGAAGAAAAGTCCAGCTCCGATGAGCAAGTCAATCTGTTGCGACTTATGGAACGAAGGGTCAGCAAGCTGTGGTAATTGAGTTGCTAGGTTGATTGTACGTGATCTTCTGGGTAACGACGGAAGTGATGCTAGTGGTGAAATCTGAAATCCGCGATTTCAGAACGAGATCCACCGAGATACCTTCAGTTGAGAAGCTAGCATCTCCTATGCTCTTATCTCTATGGGATATTGGGGCTTGAGGCAATAAGGACGAAATCGCAACCACGGCGCTATGAATTGGTTGTTGTTGCGAGGCTTTACTCGTAGAAGCAGATTGAAATGTTGGACGAACGAAATGCAAAAGCGTGTGGTGATCGATCGACAAGTTCGGCAGGGACCGGATTTACAATCCTTCATATGATGGCCCTTTCGTAGGCAATTAGGGCATAATAATTCATAATTGCAAAATACCTTATCTTTACCTGTTATGGTTACTTCTGGAGTACCACAGGGTAGCCATTTAGGCCCCTTACTTTTAACACATGACCTGCCTTGTGTATTGACAAATTCTCGAGTACTTATATATGCGGATGATGTTAAGCTCTGCGTCCAATATGAGGACATTTCATTTCACTCTCGCCTGCAATCAGATCTCAAAAGCTTTCAGCCCTGGTGTGGTGCAAATATGTTACACCTTAATGCCTCGAAATGCAATGTTATCGCTCCGGCCCCTTCCTGGCTCCTTACACCCTCTGCGGTAGTTCTCTTGAGAGAATTACATTGGATAATGATCTAGGTGTTAAACTAGACCCCAATTTAAAGTTTTCTGAACACATTTCTACCATGGTAAATAAAGCCATGGGTGTGCTTGGGTTTATAAAGAGGTGGTCAAAGGAATTTGATGACCCCTATATAATTAAGACTCTCTATATCTCGCTTGTTCGTCCGATTTTAGAGTACGGTTCATGTGTATGGTGCCCTCAGTACAACATACATCAGGACCGTATTTAATCAGTACAGAAAAACTTTTTATTATTTGCCCTACGGGGCCTCAACTGGGATGCAACTGTGAGACTGCCATCCTACCGTAGTAGACTTCTTTTAATAAATCTTCCATCCTTAGTTAGTCGTAGAAAAATGCTTGCTGTAATTTGTATGCACAACTTGATCAAGGGGGATGTAGACAGCCCTGACTTGTTGAGCCGCGTAAACTTTAAGATTCCCATTGGAGCCACTAGAAACTTTATTCCTTTGTTCCTTCCACTATGTAGATCGAATTATGCCTCACACGAACCCTTTAGGGTTTTATGCTCAGATTATAATTCCCTCTACCACATTATAACATCAACTAACTCCCTTCTTCTTCTTAAATCTCCCATACTAGCCTACCTCTCCCGTAGTTAGTTATACCCGGTACTCGAAGAGTAAATAGGGTATATTGTATTTGTGGGGAATAACGGTTGTATGTAACGCACAGAAGGAAGCGTTTCCGACCCCATAAAGTATATATATTCTTGATCAGCATCAATAGCCGAGTCGATAGAGCCATGTCTGTCTGTCCGTCTTGTTTGTCGGCTAGTTCTCAGAGACTATAAGAGCTAGAGCTCCGCCCCCGCTAAAGGGCGAAAACCTCCCAAATCTACAGTTTTTAAGATAAAAGAAAACTAAAAACGCCATTCCGTAGGGAATGGCCATATGTAAGGATCGTGTTGGTATGAGAAGTGTTGTAGATGTAGATGACAGATGAAGAAAAAATTTAAAATTTGACAAAACACCGCTAAGGTGCAGATGTAGTACTGAGTGCCGGGTATAAAAGTTGTGACGAGTAAGATGCGTTTCACACGTCCCTTCTCGTTTCCATTATTTTTTCTATTTCCCATGTTTTGGCCATAGATTGTTGACGCGGAATGTATTAGTCGATCACAGTTAAATACGATTATTCAACGAGATTTACAAGTTCATGAAGAAACTACAAGGAGGTCTCGTAGGCAAAGATAAGCAGAACGAGCGAGTGAAAAGTGCGAGTGGAAGGGCTCTCGCTGTAAGTGCGACGCTAACGACAATGGAGTGTGCTGATTAACCATTTGAAAGCAATAAGAAAAAACATAATAACTGTTACATAATTTAATTTTTAATAGTTTGCTTCATGATAGCAGTCTGTGTTTTGAAAAAATAAACATTTTGAACAAAATAAAAACATTTTTTAAAATTTCGTCCGCAAGCAACCTTCCGCATCGACAAGCAAACGAGCACCGAAAATAGGCAGAACATGCGAATAACTCTGCCACCGACGATGACTCCTTATAGTTTCTTCATGTACAAGTTTAAGCTCTTGTGTTCACTTTTGCGGCACTATATATATGCGCGAGAGAACGATCGAGAGAGCGCACCGATTTCGAGTTCGAAAGAGGGTTCTTGAGCCGGTCACGAGAGATGGCTGAAGCAAACGACGAAAGAGTAGCCGAAAAAAGCTAACGGACCTCGCTTAGAACTCTATGCAGCCGGTCTCGACCATGGTGAAATTAGTAACAAGGTGACGGATTCACCACAGTGCCCGCTCACCAGGATCACCTGCTCATGGTGAAATCATGGTGAAATTACTAATAGACGTTTGCTATCTCTCTCTAGCGCTTGCCTCTCTGAGAGCGAGGTGAATAAGCTGGTTCTCCTCCACTCAGCTGATGAAGTCACTTTTTTAGTAATTTTACCATGGTTTCGACAGTGCGTTGCGCAGGCTGAAGCAAGACGGCGAAAGAGAAAACGAAAACGAATAACCGGCCACATTAACGACAATTATTTTCCGTATTAGTTTTTATACCCGGTACTTGAGCAGTAAATAGGGTATATTGTATTTGTGCACAAAGTGAATGCATGTAACGCACAGAAGGAAACGTTTGCGACCCCATAAAGTATATATAAGTTAACAAGAGTTAACTGAATTGACCACTGGGTGGGACTAATTCTGCAATATTGTAAAATGAGCAGTTTCGTCACTCGTGGGATCGCCGTCGTCGCGATCGCAGAGGCGCACGAGGCGCACGGTCAGCACTTTTGCTGGGCAGCGACGATCGCCGTGCCGGCAGCTAAGGGCAGTTGGGAAGTTTAGGGTTCTTAAGTTCGTTTTTAATAATCAGCCGAGTGGCGATACCATGAACGTCTCGCCTTGCGAGCATTAATCACTCTTTACATTCATTTGGTAAATACAATAAATAAATAATAACACTTTGTAATTCCCGTGTTATATATAAATATTACTGGCGCCCAACGCGATCGAACCACCCCCGCAAAGTGAAAATCGGTAAAAAGTGCAAAAGACCGAAGAACATCGAGTGCGGACAAAGCCCGCCAGAGAAAAAAGAAAAAAAAAGTGAAAACAGTGGAGCGCGGAGACAACGCCCGCTCCAAAACACAAGAGTTGCACTCAAAAGCTCGTGGCCTAGAGTGGAAATAAAAGGCATTTAATCAATCCCAAACTGTTACACCAGAGCGGACGGCTTTGGGCAGCGGCGACGATAGAAGAGAGGGGTGGACAACGCAGAGCAATATAAGATATAATATACCAAGTGGTGGAGAATAAAAGAGGAACATGTAAGTGAACCTTTTCTTCAATTATCGCCCAAAAAGTAAAAGCAAAACCAAACAGATAAAACTTATTTATATTCAAAAATATTCGGCTGTTCTCAAGTTTTTTTTTTGTGCTCTAGGCGCAAGTAAGAAACATAACACCGCACCATAAATACATTCTTGTCGGCGGGCAACAACAACGAGATCTGTGTTAGAGGGAACTTGAATTTGATTCTTAAAGAAAATAAACACTAACAACGGCCCGGCAGAGCTGGATCTGACCCACGACAAAGACAAACGACACGCTAGGGGGCAACCGAGAAAAAATCTGTTTATGCCCATTTTTGATTTAGAGAGATTGTTCGGTGGACTCAGTTTACACCTTGAAATAGAACCCGTAGGAAGAGTATAAAAATTGACCCTGATCAGATCAAAGCCGTTATAGAGGCAGCGGTCAGCTCTGCGCCAGCAATAGAAAAAGCTGACTTTAATCGGCGTTTGCAGGAGGTAACTGACCAGCTGCAGGCTGCAAGAGTTCAGGCCGCCGAGGCCAAGGTCTACGAAGCGGTCACCTTGGACCGAACGGTGAGTTGCGAAGAAGTTTTGGATGCGGTAAAAACGCTGCCGGAATTCAACGGGCCCAGGAGCAGTATGTTTCCTGGCGGCAGGCAGCAAAAGTTGCCTATAAGCTATACGGAGGTTTTGAAGGAAGTTCAAAGCACTTCCAAGCGGTCTTAATAATCAGGAACAAGATTGGAGGGCCCGCTGACTCACACTTAGCTTCGGATAAACGTCCGGTACACTTGCAAGAGCAAGAGCTTGCCACACTTCGACAGGGTGGACTGTCCATCACTCAGTTCTACGAAGAGGTCGAGAAGCTCACCCTCACTTCTCATAAATAAGACGATCATGTCACAAGACGCCGCACAGGCGCAGTAAATTAACGAAAAGTATAGGGCTGACGCACTCCGTGTCTTTATTTCAGGCTTAAGAAGAGGCCTCACGGATATTTGGCAGGGCGTACAGAATGAGCCCGATCACTATAAGAGACAATCAAGAACCCGTTTTACACGAACAATCAGGGGAACCATCAAACAGGCGGTATCCGTAGCCAAGACAAAATAGAGATGATGGATGTTGATCCATCTTCCTCAACATTCCGTCAGCCAACTGCCTTTCAAAAGCAACAGGGGCACAACCCAGGCCTACCGGCTACTGCAAACCCTAATAACGGGCACCAACAGGGTGCCTATAAAAGGCCGGCTGCATCCCAGAGATTCTCCGACCAGCGGAGGCAGAGGGTCAATCACCTCTCTCAGGTTGACGAACAACAATACGAACAGTTAGCATCGGAAGCAGTGGCGGAGATTTATGAGGACAATAGTGCAGGATACGACAGTGATACTGTCAATTTTTAAGGGTAGAGTCACTGCTCCCGTTCGTCAGACGAACAGTAGCAGGGAGAACGCTAAACCTTTTAATAGACACTGGGGCCGCAAAAAATTATATCAAACCACTAAAAGAACTTAAGGGAATTGTCACTGTAGAGGCCCCATTTGTTGTACGGCTTCAATAAAGTAGAGCAAAAATGTTTCCTAACGGCACCTCGTGCCGGAGCTGTCATCTTTTGATGGTATCATAGGGCTCGACACGCTAACGAAAGCTGGCGTCAATATAAAAATGGGGTCAAAAAGTCTGATAAAGTGACGCTCGAATTGCAGAACTTAATGATCGCCACTACGCTGGCTAAAATAAATATCGTGAATCCAGCTATCATCGAGAGCAATGATTTAGAGGCGATTTTGAAGAAAGGTTCCACCGATATCAGTGTAGCCCAACTTTTGGGCGCTGCTAACGTGAGGGCACTAGTGAATAACGAATTAATTATCTTTGTAATTGAAATGCCTAGACCTAAGCTAAGAACCTAAGAAAATAAACATCTTCAACAGTCGCACGCAAGGGTGTAACGATCCATCTACCAGAGGACATTATAGCAGAGTGCGACAGCAAGATCATCGCTGTCTCATCATGCAAGGGGCCCCCATCATTAGCCGTCTGTAAGGAGGTACATAGCTGCGCCCAAGAACTGCATTTTGGCGCTGTGGCCCACTGCGACACCCAGACGAATAACCTGACCCCTATCTTGGAGATAGATTAGTGTATCGTCGTAATCAACGATGCCACCGCCATTGTGACCACCGACGACGGCCCCTAGCGAAATGTTACGGGAACGTACTTGGTAACCTTTGACCAAGTCGCCCAACGGGACAAAATACACCAACTTCAACAATCCAACAAAGAGAGTACCTGGCGTAGCTACCTCGGCGAGGATTAATGTCACCCGCCACCAAACGTTGTTGAGCCTGCCGTATCTTCACAAGCTGAACGAGGAAAATCTGCAGCACCTGACCGTGTCGTGGGCGTAGCCGTGTGCGTTGCACTTATCGGCTTTTCCTGGTGGATGCGGAGCAGGCAGCAAAAGGGTAACACCGTCGCTATAGAGCAGATGCTGAAGAGCATGGGCTTGACGGAGGACGGGCAAGTCTTGAAGGAGGGAGTAGTTAACAAGAGTTAACTGAATTGACCACTGGGTTGGACGAATTCTGCAATATTGTAAAATGAGCAGTTTCGTCACCCGTGGGATCGCCGTCGTCGCGATCGCCGAGGCGCACGAGGCGCACGGTCAGCACTTTTGCTGGGCAGCGACGATCGCCGTGGCCGGCAGCTAAGGACAGTTGGGAAGTTTAGGGTTCTTAAGTTCGTTTTTAATAATCAGCCGAGTGGCGATACCATGTAACGTCTCGCCTTGCGAGCATTAATCACTCTTTACATTCATTTGGTAAATACAATAAATAAATAATAACACTTTGTGATTCCCGTGTTATATTTAAATATTACTTATATTCTGATCAGCATCAATAGCCGAGTCGATTGAGCCATGTCTGTCTGTCCGTCTGGTTGAGCTCCTGGATCTTAGAGACCATTAAAGCTAGAGTCACACTATTACAAGTGTATTTAAAAAATGAGCCCCACCCCCTTCCGCCCCCGCAAAAGGGCGAAAACCTCACAAACCTACAATTTTGAAGATAAAAGAACACTAAAAACGCCATTCCGTAGGGAATGGCCATATCTATCAGATCACCGAATTGGGAATGAAAAAAATGTATGCAGTGGCTAAACCCACCCCGCCCCGCAGCTTATATTTGTTTTTTTTTCACATTCTCTCATTCACTGCTTCGTGTTCGTAATGGTGTGAGAAGTGTTGTAGATGTAGATGACAGATGAAGAAAAAATGTAAAATTTGACAAAACACCGCTAAAGTACAGATGTAGTACTGAGTGCCGTTTATATGTTTATTATTGGACGATTTTATACAATTTAAAGGGGGCGTGGCCGTGAACTACTATTTGGTCTGTTAAAATGTACAATGGTTTAGAGCTCGATATAAGTAATGGGTTCGCGTTGAACGAAGAAAATAAAGAATTAATTGGACTGCTCGGAGATTCGCGGCGATCGACAATATTTTAGACTGGGGCAATGAAAGGGCAAAGCACTGCAATATAAGCAGTACGAAGGGTGCATACATATGCGTTCGCTTCTAAGCACTGTGAGAGGGAGCGATGAGCGGGACAATAGCTTATTAGTATAAGAGATTATAAAGAGAGTATGAATACAAACAAGGCGAGCTGATCTTAAGAATTATGTATTTGCTGCTGCTCCGAAGTATTGTCTGGACGTTGATATGCAATGACTGCACCATCAAGTGGCCATTGCGACACCAAGCCAAAGCCTGTTACGCGCGGAACCCAGCAGAACGCAGCCCTCCTCCCGCCCAACCGACCGAGGGGCGCTGCCGCATGACGCGCGGCGCGATTAACCGAACTGGTCGCGAGCATGCAGGCAAGATAGATGTTAGGCTAATATTCGAAGAAAATTAGAACTAAACACAACTAAATTAGAGAAAGTATAGCTAAGCAAGCAACAATTACCAAAATCAAAAACAAGACAAAACTAAAATGAAACTAACTACGGGAGAGGTAGGCTAGTATAAGAGATTTAAGAAGAGGAAGGGAGTTAGTTGAGGATATAATGTGGTAGAGGGAATTATAATCCGAACATAAAACCCTAAAGGGTTCGTGTGAGGCATAATTCGATCTACATAGTGGAAGGAACAAAGGAATAAAGTTTCTAGTGGGTCTAATGGGAATCGTAAAGTTTATGCGGCTCAGCAAGACAGGGCTGTCTACATCCCCCTTGATCAAGTTGTGCATACAAATTACACCAAGCATTTTTCTACGACTAACTAAGGATTGAATATTTATTAAAAGAAGTCTACTACGGTAGGATGGCAGTCTCACAGTTGCATCCCAGTTGAGGCCCCGTAGGGCAAATAATAAAAAGTTTTTCTGTACTGATTCAATACGGTCCTGATGTATGTTGTACTGAGGGCGCCATACACATGAGCCGTACCCTAAAATCGGACGAACAAGCGATATATA
This sequence comes from Drosophila guanche, assembly GCF_900245975.1. NCBI lineage: Eukaryota > Metazoa > Arthropoda > Insecta > Diptera > Drosophilidae > Drosophila > Drosophila guanche. The sequence goes on from NW_022995772.1 coordinate 296,357, forward strand.
GAGAGTCTTAATTATATAGGGATCATCAAATTCCTTTGACCACCTCTTTATAAACCCAAGCACACCCATGGCTTTATTTACCATGGTAGAAATGTGTTCAGAAAACTTTAAATTGGCGTCTAGTTTAACACCTAGATCATTATCCAATGTAATTCTCTCAAGAGAACTACCGCAGAGGGTGTAAGGAGCCAGGAAGGGGTTGGAGCGATAAAAAGTCATTACATTGCACTTCGAGGCATTAAGTTGTAACATATTTGCACAGCACCATGACTAAAAGATATTGAGATCTGATTGCAACCGAGAGTGAAATGAAATGTCCTTATACTGGACACAGAGCATAACATCATCCGCATACATAAGTACTCGAGAATTTGTTAATACAGAAGGCATGTCATTAATAAAGAGTGTGTAAAGTAAGGGGCCTAAATGGCTACCCTGTAGTACTCCAGAAGTAACCATAACAGGTAAAGATAAGGAGTTTTGGAAGAGGACTCTTTGAAACCTAGAACACAGGTAGCTAGAAATCCATAGTATCCAAACATATAGTTTTTAGCGTCAGACTTGCTACCTTTTTTATGGAGAGGAATTATAAAGGATTCCTCCCAGATGGGGGAAAGCTAGAAGAACGGATGGATAGAGTGAAAAGTTTAAGCAAAGGCCCGCACACAGACTCGACACAGTACCTGAGTACACAGCCGGGAACTCCGTCAGGGCCTTGTGAAAATACCGGCTTAACTAATTGAAGTTCATGAAGTATTAGCCTGCATTAAACTGTAACGGACACGAGCAGTGTCGTCTCGTCAGCACTCTCTGTCTACTTAAGGGTTGGCCGGCTAGGCTCAGGGAAAATGGGGTGGGTTTTGTGCTGCGAACAATATCACCTAACAATATCGTAGACAGATTTACGGGAAACTGGGATCGGGACTGGAAAACCCGGACGGAACTTAAGGTCAACTACCGACTGTGAAGAGCAAGGTATTAGTGCTCTTCCCTCTTGACATTATGCCATTATGTTTACCCAAAACCTTCTGCCGCTGCGCCAAGTGCCTTAGGAACCCCCTTCAAAAATAAGATTAGCAATTCATGTTATATCGTTCTAATTTTGACTTGTATGACTTCATATTGTTTGTAACCCCCATTATTTTACCCCTAACCACTAAACTTATTTTTAATGCATGTATGTATCTGTGGGACCAAATTATGACATGAATTCAAGATAATGATCAAAATAAAAATAAAAATAATATAATCAAAATATAATGTAAGAATGAATTAATTAAATGAATTAAATGGCATAATTGAAGTGATTGTAGTTAATAATAATTCATTTAAAAAATGGTTAATAATGCATGTCTCACTGTGTTAGATGCTATTCTCCTAAACCGGAGTGTATGTGTATATATGTGTGTCTACTTACAGACGTTTAATCAGCTGCAGGTGTCGTTGGGCACAGTTCTGCACAGTTCAGTTTCTGGCATACAACTGTTTAAGAGATGTAGAAATGTTGCAAGAGAAAACAAGAAGCGTTATGGAGCGGTATTTTACTAATACCCTTCCATGGACACAATGAGACCGATGATACCTCTTAGAATCTATTATTAACTATGCATAAATTCCACTCTTTCTTCTTCTTATTTTCTAAGGTTTATGTCTAAGTATATTTAATATTATTAACCAACTTTTTTTTTAAATTATTTTTTCTTGTCTTAATTTTTCATTAAATATTCTTTTTCTACATTTTTGTGATTTTTCCCTTTCCGTAAGTAGCCTTTAGATTTTACATATTTAATTGGGCATCAAACTATTCTAAATAACTGAGAGTAGGAGAGAATGGGTGACATACGGCCATGTGGGTTTATTTAGGTGCGCATAGGTGTATGGTCAACCGCATGTGCAATGACCGCGGAACGAATTTTTTCCACAAATTATGCAAGCACCAACATGTTCTTTGAAGCAGGGAACAGTCACTATATATTAAATTGTATTATATTGTTCCTCGACTGCTGAAATGTGCATGGGTAGGTCGGTATACATAATCCTAAATTCCGCTAACCGAGTCCATCCGTGTCTCTGCCGGCAGGCAAGGTCCGGTGGCACAGAAAAGAGGGACTGATGATCGTCGTTTCAGGCCCAGATCGGCCAGGTCAGCAGTTATACTGCCCCAGGTGGTTCATAACCTATGTATATGTACATACATGAGATTATGTAAAAAGGTCACTTTCTTCATTTATTCTTTGCGTACCTTATATGCAGGGGTTTTTTTTGTTGTTTCTCTGCAGCCACAACACTTTTCAGATTGTTTT